>NC_081186.1:31664323-31964323 GCF_029867415.1 Vicia villosa
AATGATAGTAATGTCTCTTTGAAAGAAGTTGTTCCACCGGATATCTGAATGAGACAAAGACATAATCCTGCGAGACCATTGCATTCTTTGTTCATTTCTCAACACTGATCGGGGAAGATGAAATGTAAACCACCTAGCCAGTAGTGGTATACAGCACATGAGAGTTCCTCGTTTCTTCATGGTACGAGTGTGTAGAGAATGTAGAATGTCTCCCAGCAAGGTTGGTACCGGGTTACGGATTAGGAAAAGGTTGATGATGTGTATACTTATGAACTGGTCGGGATTAGGGAATAAAACCAACCCATAGATCAAAAGTGCCATAACTTCCTCAAAAGCTGGATAACTTTTGTTTTCTAGTAGTAGTCGAGCCTTTTCCAATAAGAATTTGGCAAGTAAACCCTTAACTCCACTCTTTGTTTCCCAATTGGACTCGATTTCTGATTTCCGCAGATGTAAAGCAGCAGCAATGACTTCAGGTTTTGGAATCCTTTCTAAACCAGTGAAAGGTAATTGATTTCGAACAGGCAATCCCATTAGTTCAGAGAATTCTTCCAAAGTGGGTACCAACTGGTAATCAGGAAAGGTAAAGCAATGATGTTCAGGGTCAAAGAACTGGAACAGGACCCGTATCATGTCTTCTTCAAATTTTGAGGTAACCAAATGGAGTAGGTGACCATGTCTTTCAGTGAATTGAACATTCCTGGGGAATTCTGACACTAAGTCTTTTAGTTCAGACGGTACCGTTGAGATGTTGATTCGGATGTAATCTTTGGTGGCGGGAGCCATTACCTGCAAAAACAAAGGTAAACTCTTTGATCCTTGAAGTTTTTGGTGCAAAAATGATATGCTTATGATGCAAACATGTGGCACACAAAAACAAATCAAACAATAGCCTTAGGTTTAAAGGCTTGCATGGAGCTGATAGGTGATACCCTCCCCACTGAAGTTTAGTTGGTTAAAACCTGTCCTAGAATAGTATTTGGGTTCTATGATCCTTGGAAGTAACATCTCAATACGGCGCTCGAGCGGCCGATCAAAATATTCCTCGAGGATAACTAACTTCGATCAATTTCAAAGCTAGCCACTTAATAGGCCACAAGTCAAGTTCAACTAAAAAGGTTCTAAGACAAATTAGTGTTTAATGACATTTCGGAAGCCTAATATACTCCTTGATCGTTTTCAAGGGACATCAGTATAAACCAAAGTATCGCACTAACGATGACTACCAGATCAACCGTATCGGTACATGCCGTACAGTTTCCTTGGTCTATTGTCATATACTTAAGGTATCTCGAGATTCGGGTTAGAATCTTTCACACAAGCAAAATACCCAAACAAACCTTTGAAAAATAGAGCAATCAAGTCAAACAATTGAAAACATCGAAGTGATCTATTCTCTTAAGGTAACCCCTTTTGAAAACATTTTGTTTTTGAAAGTATCTCCCCAGCAGAGTCGCCAGTTCTGTGGACCTCCGATTTTTTTTAATACCGGGCCATACCTCTGATCTGTAGAGATACGTGAACTGACTCTTTTTTGTCGCTTAATGCTTTCGCATTTTTTTGAAAATATCACAGAGTCGCCACCGACCTTTTATTTTATCCAATTAAGGAAAGGTTTATAAAAGAAACAGAAAAAGACCTTTAAGAAATTCTGGGTAAGGGGGTAGGTTATACAAAGGGAAGGTGTTAGCACCCTTTGTATCCATGGTTATCCATGGGCTCTTAAGTTTGCTTAGCTCACTTGTTTTTCGATCACTTTTCAATTGCTCTGAAATTGCTCATATGTGGTTTCAAATACCTTTGTAAATTGAATTTTGTAATGATCCGTGTGTGGATGTATACAAAATGCTTGTTTATCTTTCGAAAGATGTTTTGAAAAGAACGTTAACTTTGTAATAACCCGTGTTTGGATGTATACAAAGTATTGTCTTTTTTGAAAGTTTTGAAAAATCAACAGTGTATGAGAATTTTGTTTGTTTTGATTTGAGCAAGCAAACTAGGAGGTCTACCCTGAGTTGTAAGGTCTTTATCCTATTTCCTTTAAAAATCTATCCTTTCACCGGATATAAAAGCAAGGTTCGATTTTGTACTCGAAACAGTAGAATTTTGACTTTGATTTTGAAAGGAATGAGAAGGGATTACCTCAAGAGGTGCAAGTGTGATTGTGATTGGATTCAGATATTTATCTTTGAAGTTAGTGATCTAACGGTTCAATTTTATCTTTGACATACACGCAGTTTATATTTGCTGGAAATTAAAGTGCGGAAATGTAAAGTGCGGAAAGTAAATCTACGCTATTACATCGATTGTGCGGGAAATGTAAACTAGCCTATTTACATGAATTTGACATCCTATACATTTATCTAGGAATTTTAAATTGCAAGAAACATAAAAGGCATGTTTTTGGAATTTTTATGATTGGTTTTAATTATAATTAATGCATGATTAATTAAATTAAAATGAAGAAAAAAGATGAAAATAGATTTAAACCTAGAAATTAAGTTTAAAATATGTACAAAATATTTGTTAATTAACTTTAAAACAAAACTAATTTTTTTGGAATTTTTGGAAATTGATTTGAAATTGATTTAAGTTAATTAAAACATAATTATGCAAATAATTATACAAATAATTAAAACTTAAAAAGAAAATTATTCAAAATATGTACAAAATTAGTTTATAATATATAAACAATATTTAACACAAAGAACAATTTTTTTTATGATTTTTTGATTGGTTAGAATAATTAAAAAGCAAATATATAAATATATACTAATTAATTATGCAAAAATATTAAAATTTTGAAGAAAATAAAATATTTTTATTTCAGAAAATAATATATTATTTTAGAAGTCTAAAAATATTTTTTGTGTATTTTTTGGATTTTTAAAACTATTTTTAATTAATTTAACAAAGAAATTAAAATAAAATAGAAAATAAAATAGAAAATAAAAGGATACTGATCCTGTGTGGTTGGATTGAGGGAGTATGGTGTGCATGCATGATCTGAAGCGTTGGATGACTCATTAAATGAGATCAGATGGTCCAGAAATTGAGGCACGTGGTAAAAGCTACACCTGCAAAGCACTTGATTAGTGTAAAGTTTAAAAAAGTACGCGCGCTGCTGAACCAATGGGAGGAAGACACGTCTTCGTCTTCAACCTTCAGACAAGGCTTTTAACAGCGCTTTTGTAAAAAAGCGCTATTGTAAGTGAACCCTAAATCTGCAAAATAACGAATAGGGGTAAACAAGCATAAAAATCAGGCGCGATGGCACCATTGAATTCGTCTTGTTCCACTGAATGTAACCATGTCCTTAATTTTGCTTAATTTTGGCCCTAATGAAAAACCCTAATTTTGAACTAAGCAAACCCTAAAATGGTATATGACACAAACAACCATTAAAGTCCAATTGAAGCTCCAGAAACGACCAGAGCTTCAAACCAAACACAATTATGCATCTACATCTTGTTAAATGTGCGTGAATGATGAGATATAAGTTGATTTTAGTTTGAACAAACCGTGGCCTAGGTAGCTCGATTTATGAGGTTTCAAGACTTGGAAATGATTGAGATATGTTCAGTAATGCTTGAGGAAAGTGTTTAAGTGTTTAGTTTGTATTGAAAATGGATTAAACTCAGAATTCGAATTTTGAATTTCCTTGAAATTTTTAAAGTGTTACAAGCATGGTACATGCATAAGCATAGCTCTGAATTCGTGTCTCTTTATTACTGAAGTGCTATAGCCTATTTATAAGCATTAGAGTGCTTAGAAACTAAGCCAAAAGCATTGATGAGTTTTTTTGGAATCTTGACTTTTTCAACATTGGTAGCTTTGCCTTTAAGCCACCATGGCTTGATTTTCTTCTTCTCCTCTGCTGTACTTTGCTTTGGGACAGAGTTGAATGAGTCATGCTTGGAATACAAGCTATTCTTTATCCATTTCATTTTATTTTTTTTAATTTTAATCTTAAAATAAGATAAAATTATGCCAAAAATGGATAAAAAATGATGTGGGCTTAGTCTTGGTCGTGGGAGGCCCATATCATCATGGAAATGATGTTTGAATGCTGAAAACTTGGCCCCATTTGGAAAAAACACATTTTTGAGCAATGTTGATTTCATGCATTTTCCCAAAATGTAGCCAACTTCAACAAGGTGTAAATCCTTCAATTTTTGTCATATGAAGGAGATCTTGCACTTTTTAGAAACCTCAAAGAGTCCTCTAACCAATGTCTTTGGTCTCATGTCAAAATGATTTTTGAAGCTCCTTGTGTGTCCTTTTGAAAAAAGTGTCTTTTTGTTGACTTTGAAAATGACCTGTAATGTCTTTGATCATATTTTTCAAATGGTGAATCCAATGACCATGGGATCAATGGCATTTGAAAGATAATTGAATTTCCTTCAAAACAAGCTTTGGTTTGAATTTTTTGGATGAAGGATGAGAGAGTTATGATCAGTCAAAGTTGAGTTGACTTTTCAGGCAAAAACCCTAATTTTGAATCTTAGGGTTTTGTTGATTTTTGATCTTTCCTTGATGAATTATGATCATCCAATGATCAAATGATGAATCCTTTGACAAAATATGGACTTTGACAAAAAATTTCATTTTTGCCTGTCTGTTGACTTTTTGGTCAAACGGGTCGTCTGTTGACTGTTTGAGCTGCTGACGGTGCGTCTGAGTGAATTGAAGTTTGAAAATTTGTATGATGGTACTTTGAGATATATGGATGTGTATGAAATCCATTTGAGCTCTCAAAAACTTGTTGCTCCTGTAAAAACAAGAAAAACCCTGATTAGGGACTGTTTGTGTAGGAGACAGTTAAGCGTACCTGATTTTTGTGCAGTGTTGAGTCTCTGCTAATCGCGTGATATTCAGAGGACTTCTAGCACAAAAGATCTTGGAATTTTGAATTGTGAAAGATTGATTTTATTGATGGTACAAAACACTGAGAATTGTACTGCCAGCAGTTTGGCTGTCAACTGACTGTTCAGGTATTGATGTAGCAGTTAGAGTGAAAAATCAACAGTCAAAGTTAATTTTCTTTTTTGTTGTTTTTTTTTTGTTTTTGTTTTATGTAAAAAATGAAAGTTTATTTACATGACTTGTTAAAAAAAACACAGACATAATAAATAACTAATATATACTGTTACCAGTACAGTCTGAGTTTCCTGATTCTGCGCCTGCAAAAGATTTAACTCTGTACCAATTGTGTCAGTACCATTTATCTGTAAATAAATAAATAGCATGTGTGAAGTAATAAACAGTATTTGGTGTTTGCGTAAGAATAAATTCAACTGTAAGCCAAATTACTGTATAAGAAAAATTCTAAAAACTAAGTATTTCATATGTCAGGATATTTGTTGAAATAAAAATCCATGATTATATGAGACTCTTAATTTTCAGATTGGAGTTTTCTTGAAAAATATGTGGGCAAATTTTGGGGTATAACACAACAACAGAAGCAGAATATGTTGCTGCTGCTGGGTTTAGCACATAAATGCTCTGGATGAAGAGTCAGCTAGAAGATTATCAGATATATGAGAGTAACATTCCTATTTTCTGTGATAATACTTCTGCTATATATTTATCTAAGAATCCTATCTTACATTCCAAAGCTAAACATATTGAGATTAAACATCATTTTATGAGGGACTATGTTCAGAAGGGTGTTCTCTTTTGAACTTTGTGGATACAGACCATCAATGGGCTGATATCTTTACAAAACCCCTTGCTGAAGATAGGTTTAAGTTCATTCTGAAGAATATCAGTATGGATTTATGCCCAGAATGAGAAGATGAGAAGATCTTTGTATGGATAACTTCTGAAATGTGTTAGGACTAAGTGGTTATAAGAAGTTCTGATAATGATCAATTAGAAGTTCTGATTCTGTTATTACTAACGTTTCATTATCTAAGTTGATTCAGAAGCTCTTTTAAAGCAAAACAGCTGTCACCAGTCTTTCCAGAAAATGAACACGTGTTCACTATTTTTGGACAAGTATGCGTGCAGTTGAGGAGACGCCGCCCTTGGTAACTGTGCAAATCATTTCATTTTGTCACTTTATCTCTCCTGACGTCATTTCTCATTAAATGCATATTGATGTCATGTTTTTCTGTAATCATTTCTTTTAAACAGTTTTTTTTAATTTTATTTTCTTTGATTCAAACCGTTTAAATAACCCGCTTTATCTTCATTTCATCTTTTTCGCTCTCTCTCTAATCTTATGTCTCTCTCTCTCTCTCTTTTCTTTTCTTTTTCAAACCCTAGCTTTGATCTGTAACCAAGCAAGTCATCATGCATTCCTCATCAAGTTCCTCAAGCCCTGCAGAAAGACTTACTTCTACTCAAATCCTTCTAAGAAAGCATGGGTATGCTCCACTGAAGACATGCTTGATACCCACTGAAGATTTGGAAGTTCTGTGTGAGTCCGTTGTGGACTTCGAAAACCTAAGAGCAAATGGTTTCCAGTCTGATGCAAGGATCTTATCCTGAACTGGTGAAGGATTTCTGGGTTCATGCAACGGTTACTCCAACTGCAATCATTTCCTTCTTACTAGGGCATGAAGTTGTAATTACTGAGAAGCTGATCAGGAAGTTATACAACCTGGATGATGAAGACGGTTGCATCGGTCCTCAACCTGGAAGGGTTAACTGGTTTCAGGTTGAACAACAAATCTCTTTTGCTACCGGTATTGAATCTCATAAAACTGGTACTCTGAAGGCTTTTTATTAGGTGTGGGCTGAAATTATTCTGGGTTCTCTTCACCACAGAAAGCAGTTATTCTCCTCCTCCGCCTACATCAGTCCTGATCACAAGTATACTCTCTTCTGCATTGGAAGAAGAATGGAACTCAACATCTCTCACATTCTGTTTGAGAATCTGAAGACTTCCATTGTAGAGCCTAGAGAGGATGAACGGGCGAAGTGTCCTCATATTCCAAGAAATACTATTCCTTTCGCCAGAATGATCTCTGATATTCTGATAGAAAGCAATTTGTTGGATTCTATAAGGACCACTGGAGCGTCCCAATTTCTTGGAGTTGTTCAAGGTCCTGTCTTCAATGGTGTTGATCTGTTCAGACTTGATCTCATCAAGACGGTATCTTCTGTAGGTACAAGCTTTTTAGATATTCTGTCTAGGAGAGTTCCTGTTGAAGGTTTTGCTACCTTGTTTCACTTAGAACTTCACAAGGCTGTCAAGCACCACTTGGAAGATTCTGTTAGAAATCAATCTGCTATTGATCCTGCGTGGATTCGTGGTAGAGTGCTTCTGTCACTGGCTGATCTTCAGAAGAAGGATCAGAAGAAACAAGAAGCAAGGCTAAAAAGAAAGGCTCAAGAAGATGAGGCCAAGAAAGCTAAGAAGCAGAGGGTCACCTATGATCCTGACAAGGTTAACACTCCAGAATATCAGCAGCAGAGAATAAGAGAATCTCTCCGTGCTCCAAGAACTGCCAGAGTTTCCCGGCATGTTTTCATTCCTCCTTCTGAACCTCAAACTTCTACCCAACCACCTCCTTTTGAACCACAAAACACCTTCACCATACCAAATCCACCTCCACCATCTCTTTCTACACCTGTCTTGAACCCTACACCACTAAATATCCATCCCCCAACTCCTTCTGATATGTCATCCTCATCAACCCCCATCATAACTAATCCATCCTCATCAACCCCCATCATAGATATTCCCTCCTTCTCAATCATCCCTATAGATATTCCATCTTCTTCAACCACTGCACCCCCACCTTCTCTATCCCATCCCCTAGCTACCAGAAAATCCAACCCTTACTGCCTTCTCTACCCTGACTACAAATTCACCTTCAACCCACCTGAACCTGAACCCCATACCTACCTGGAGTTGTTCAGAAGTGAAGTGATCAGTAGGCTGGACCTCTTGAAGGATGCTTTCTTCAATGGTCTTGATGATGTTTCTACAAGAAACCTCTGGAGAAGCTTTCGCCATGATTTTCAAGTGGGAGCTATGGCTGTTCATAAGAGACTAGTGGCTGCTGCCCCTGGTTATGCTGGTTATCTTCTGGAGGGTGATAATGGTATATACTATCATCCTATCAGAAACAGGAGAGCTGTTGAGGAGAAGAGGTTTGTGGATGAACTTGAGGAAGCAAGAATTGCTGCCGCAATGGAAGCTAACCCTTGCAGAGATATTGTGGTCTGGAGACCTCAGTATCCAGTTCTGATTGGAGACTTCAGGTCACTCTTTGACTTTCTGAGGGAGAATCCTTCTGAGAAAGACCCCAGCTTGGTCATTCCAGAAGTTGTTGACCCACCAGAAGTTGAAGGTCCTTCTGCCCCAAGGAATCTAGATGCCATTCTTCAGGTTCTTGAGAATGGAGATTCTGAGGTGCCTGCTGCAGTTTATGGAGATGCTTCTATGGAAGAAGCAGATGCTGAAGATCATGTTGCTAAAACTATTCCTGTTGAGGAAAATCTTGGAAATGATCTGACAATGGAAGCTGCGGATCAGAATGCCATCCCGCTGGACAGAAGTTGTGAAGCTTCTTCTGATGAACCTTGTCGTCTCGCAAGGACTCTGGAAGTCATTCAGAAGAACCAGGATGAGCAAAGAACGATCAATGCTGAATTTCGTGCTTTCATGGAGAGGCAGACTGAGAGCAACAATGGGATTCATGACATGCTGGCCATGATCGTGTCCAAGCTAGGGTCATCTTAGTCATTGAGTCTTTGTAGTTTTCTTTTGTTTGCTGCATCTGTTTTTATGCATCTTCCATGTACTCTTGTACTTCTGCTTTCTCTTTTTGGTTATCAATGAAACTATCCTTTTCTTCTCTCATATTGTTTGTCTTGTTTTTCATCTGAATCTTTTATGTTTTTGATGTTATGACAAAAAGGGGGAGAAAAATGTGATAAATGATCTGATTTATTTTATCAGTTGCTGGGAGAAAGGCTCCACATTTTCTAACAGAACTTGCAAAGTTCTATGTCTTTGAGTGTTTTGCATGAATTGAAGATCCTCTTTAAAGCTCAACATGAGAAGCAAAGACATGGGGAAAAGCAATTCTATATAGAAACAAGCTCATGGAATTTGAAGCAAGCTGAGTGCTACAAAGCTTCAAGATCAGAAGCAAGAAGGAAGAATGTTCTGATATTCTAACTCATTCTTATTCCTTATATGTTCTGATGCATGTTTTTAGTTATAAAATATGCTCTGTAACATTACTTGTTTTTGCTCTGATACATATTATATGTTCTGATACATATTTTATGTTCTGATTCATTCATGCTGACTTTTGTCGTTTAGTTTGTTCTATAACATTTCAGGATGTAGAGATGCTCTGATGATGCTCTGGTACATTCAATAATGTTCTGATACAATCTAGCATGAAATGATTCAAGAAGAAATTCAAGCTCTGAAGCTGTCCAATGGAAGCAAGAATCAGAAGCTGAATGTTCTGAAGATCGAAGAAATTCAAGTTCTGAAGCTGTCCTATGGAAGCAAGAATCAGAAGCTGTGAATTTTTTGAAGATCTAAGCATATGTGAACGTCTCAACTGAAATACTCAGGGAAGTCCTTTATTTATTAAAATTCTTCCAGTATTTATTTCAGGGGGAGATTATTTATCTCAGGGAGAGATTGTTAATCTCAGAGGGAGACATATTCACACACTATGTTTATATGCTTATGCTATAGCTGTGTAATTGTCTTTAGCCGTCTGATATTCTGATCGCAAATTCATATCATTTATGTATGTTTTTGTCATCATCAAAAAGGGGGAGATTGTTAGAACAAGATTTGTTCTGATCAATATTCTTAGTTTTGATGATAACAAGCATATGCATTTTGTATGAGATAATGTGGTACTCTAATACTATGCAATTTCCATTTCAGGAATTATATAAAGAGTATGCACAAAATCAGCGCAAGAAGCACTGACTCAGAAGGTTCAGCATGCAACATCAGAACATGGTCTGGCAAGACATCAGAAGATGGTCAAGCAGAATAAGAACATGGGTCTATTGAAGCATCAGAAGAACTTGAGATCAGAAGCAGAAGCACTGAAGTTCTCATGGTATCACGCTCAGAAGCACATCAAGGTCAGAAGACAAGAAGATGCTCTGCACCAAGCTGTTTGACTCTGATGACATTCAAATGTTGTTTACACAAACATCAGATCAGAAGCAAGTACTAGACTGGCAGGCTACACTAACTGACAAAAGGAACGTTAGAAGCTATTAAAGGCAACGTCAGTAGACACAGCGAAAACAAGGCTCGAGGTAGTTGACAAAAGAGTGAAACATTAAATGCAATGCTGTACGGATTACGCAAAGCATTAAATGCTCCCAACGGTCATCTTCTCAAGTGCCTATAAATATGAAGTTCTGATGAGAAGCTACATTACTAATTTTGAAACAACTTGCAGAAACGCTGTTCAAATCAAAAGCTCTCAAACTTCATCATCAAGCTCACTACATTGCTGTTGTAATATCTTAGTGAGATTTAAGCTTAAACTTAATCACAGTTGTGATAATAGCTTTTTAAGAAGCATTGTAACTCTTATAAGAATTTGTTTACATTAATTTGTAAGTACTAGAGTGATCAGGTTGTTGATCAGTATACTCTAGCAAGTGTTAGAAGTTGTCTAAGAAGGTTGTTCCTAGAGTGATCAAGTTGTGATCAGGATACTCTAGAAGACTTAGAGTGTTTCTAAGTTGAAAACCATTGTAATCTCGTGTGATTAGTGGATTAAATCCTCAGGTGAGGTAAATCACTCCAAGGGGGTGGACTGGAGTAGTTTAGTTAACAACGAACCAGGATAAAAATCTTTGTGCAAATAGTTTTTATCTTACAAGTTTTAAAGCTACACTTATTCAAACCCCCCCTTTCTAAGTGTTTTTCTATCCTTCAACATAAACAACACGTCACAATATCATCTAAACAACATCAACTCAATGCCAAGGTTCTATGGAAACAACCATATCATTACTATGAAAGTAACTTATCACATCTCAATCACGTCTTTACGGTATACAGCTATACAAAATATTCAACTTCGCAAAATATCATCAAATGGCAACATATAATTTAAGAAAAACTTTCAAAAAGGTTTTCAAGGTTTACAAATCATTTTCATTAGATAAACATTGATTTAAACTTCATGAAGGTTCAAACGGCACTTATAAAGAAATTACGGATCAAAAGATACATCAATTAAAAGTTTCAACAAAATTTTCAACAGCAAGGTTCGCTCAGCGGGCTCAAGCGCGCTTCGCAAAAATAAATCCAGAAGTGAACAGTTTTCCCAGCTCCGCTTAGTAGACCATCTCCGCTTAATGAGCTCGCGAATTTTCAAATTTTTTCCCAGGGGTCGCTTAGCGGACGCGCGATTATGCTGAAAAACAACAGCGGTAACAGACTTGCGTAACCACACTTCCTCCACCTAAAACCATTCTCAAACAGCAATTTAAGCCACATATAACCAGTATTGAACATCCATTAACAACAATCATCATCAAAAACATGTTTAGAACACAATTTCATGGAAATCTATCATAAACCCTAACAATTTCAATTCACACATTCATGGATAACAAAAATTCAACCAATCCCCACCATAAACTACTATCATACAAACCCTTATCTTGAAGGAATCCCATTCTTACCTTGGGTTTGGATTGAAGACAACAATATCTTCAATTGGGAACCTTGACCTAGCTTCTCCTCTTCTCTTCTCTCTTTCTCTTCTTTCTCCAAATGAGGTTCTAACTTTTTATTTTCCCCAATTTCGTTATTTTTGTTAAACCCTTACTAACATGTCACATTGCTAATGGGGTTTAAATAGCACCTCTCAAATACTAATTCTATCTTAGGCCAAATAACTAATAGACTTACTAACTCATGTTATTTACTAATAATTCCCAATAAAATAACACAAAACCAAGTAATCACATAGTTAACGCATAAATAGCATAATAATCAATTAATTCACATAACACAAAATAACATAAAATACTTAAAAGAAAAACGGTCGTTACATCTCTCTCCCACTTAGAATATTTTCGTCCTCGAAATTTACCTCAATCAAATAACTCAGGATACGACTCTCGCATCTTGCTTCCCAATTCCCACGTCAAACTCTCTCTGGTAGCTCCCGACCAAACTACCTTCACCAAAGCAATCTCCTTGTCTCTAGGCGTCTTTGACTCGCGATCCTCAATTCGTGTCGGCATAGTCTCCATCGTGAGATTATCCCGTCCTTGCATATTGATCGGTAAAATAGCAAGTGTACTATTTTTGCCTCTGTAGTAATAATAGGGGAAATCCCCCGAAAGTCGATCTCAAGGACTGCGTAGGAAATACAGATTCTTAAAGTATAATTCAATCGAACAAAAACTAATGTTTTGGTTTTTGTGGATTAAGTCCTTGCAAAGAAAAAATAACGAGAAAATAAATTGATTTTTGTTATCAAATATATGAGATGCTAGGGTGAGTGGTTGATTTGGCATGTAACACTCAGAATTAAGATCTCTTCAACAAGTTCATAACATTCAGTTACCACATCATTAGGGTGTTTCCTCCTAAGTCCTTAGTGAGAAAACCTTTGGTCTTCCAACCTAAATCCTAAGTCCTTGGGAACCTAAATTGAAACCAAGCTTTTATATAATCAAGATTATGTGGTAATTATAGGGTATCCCTAGTCCTAAGTGACATCTACTATAATCAAATTATGCACAAACCCTAACAACTACAGTTCTGTATTTGTTAGCCATGGATTAATCCTTATTTGACTGATAAAGAAAACATGAAGAACATTGCATAATTTAACTGAATAATATAAACCAATGTATTGAAGAAATCACAAATTCATCATTATTACAAAAACCAAATCAGGACCAGCCCTCTAGCATTGGGGGGTTTAGCCTCTCATAATATTCACGAAAGACATAATAAAGATTGTAGACATTACTCAAAAATAATGGTGACTTTGATCTTCAATGGTGGAAACCCTTGAATCTCTCCGTCTCCAAAACTCTTGATGAAGCTATCTTCTCTCTTCTGTGCTCTTCTATCGTATGATGCAAAAGTCCCAAAATAATTCTCTCAAACTCAACTAAATAGTCTAGGTACAAATCTCAGCCAAATGGAATGTCTAAAGTGCCCTCAAGGTGGAGATTTAATGAAAAAGCCCTAAAATTGGAAGTTTTCACGCTCTCAGCAACACTGGCCGTGCTTGGAAGCACTGGCCGTGTTGCTCTTTTATTTTTTACTTTTGGTCCCAGCAGTCCTGACACGGGCCGTGCATGGAAGCACGGGCGGCCGTGTTGCCCCCTGGATTTTGTATGGAGAAGAGTTTTTCATCTGACACAGGTCGTGCTTCGAAGTGTTAGAACAAGTTTTGTTCTGATCAATATTCTTAGTTTTGATGATAACAAGGATATGAATTTTGTGTGAGATAATGTGGTACTCTAATACATTGCAATTTCCCTTTCATGAAATATATAAAGAGTATGCACAAATCAGCGCTCAGAAGCTTTGTCTCAGAAGGTTCAGCATGCAACATCAGAACATGGTCTGGCAAGACATCAGAAGATGGTCAAGGCAGAATCAGAACATGGGTCTATGGAAGCATCAGAAGAACTTGAGATCAGAAGCAGAAGCACTGAAGTTCTCATGGTATCACGCTCAGAAGCACTTCAAGGTCAGAAGACAAGAAGATGCTATGCACCAAGCTGTTTGACTCTGATGATATTCAAACGTTTTATTCACAAACATCAGATCAGAAGAAAGTACAGGTGGCAGGCTACGCTGACTGTCAAAAGGAACGTTGGAAGCTATTAAAGGCAACGTCAGTAGACACAGCGTGAACAAGGCTCGAGGTAGTTGACAAAAGCGTGAAACATTAAATGCAATGCTGTACGGAACACGCAAAGCATTAAATGCTCCCAACGGTCATCTTGCTGAAACACTGTTCAAACTCAAAAGCTCAGAAACTTCATCTTCATCAAAGCTCACTACGCTGTTGTAATATATTAGTGAGATTAAGCTTAAACGTTAAGAGAAATATCACTGTTGTGATTATAGCTTTTCAGAAGCATTGTAATACTCTTATTTGATTACATTAATTTGTAAGTAACTAGAGTGATCAAGTGTTGATCAGGATACTCTAGGAAGTCTTAGCTTGTGTCTAAGCAGTTGTAATTAGAGTGATCACGTGGTGGTCAGGATACTCTAAGAAAGTCTTAGCTTGTGTCTAAGCATTTGTTCCTAGAGTGATCAGGTTGTGATCAGGATACTCTAGAAGACTTAGTCGTGGGCTAAGTGGAAAACCATTGTAATCTGTTGCGATTAGTGGATTAAATCCTCAGGTGAGGTAAATCACTCCGTGGGGGTGGACTGGAGTAGTTTAGTTAACAACGAACCAGGATAAAAATAACTGTGCAATTTGTTTTTATCGTTCAAGTTTTTTTAGACTACACTTATTCAAACCCCCCCTTTCTAAGTGTTTTTCTATCCTTCAATTGGCATCAGAGCGCCGGTTCTAAGGTGCAAGCACTTAACCGTGTTTAGAAAAGATTCAGGAAGAGAAAAACGCTTCAGTAAAAGATGGCGGGTGAAGTTCAAACAAATCCAACTGCATCTATATCTGGCTCTGCTGAGCAATACAATGGTAACAATGGTTACACTAGACCACCAGTATTCGACGGTGAAAACTTTGAATATTGGAAAGATAAACTGGAAAAGTTACTTTCTTGGTCTGGATGCTGATCTATGGGATCTTCTGTTGGATGGTTACAAACATCCTGTTAAAGCTACTGGTGTAAGGCTCACAAGAAGCGTAATGACTGATGATCAAAAGAAAGAATTCAAAAATCATCACAAATGCAGGACTGTTTTGCTGAATGCTATCTCTCATGCTAAGTATGAGAAGATATCTAACAGGGAAACGGCCCATGACATATATGAGTCATTGAAAATGACCCATGAGGGAAATGCTCAAGTCAAAGAGACTAAAGCTCTTGCTCTAATCCAGAAATATGAAGCCTTCAAGATGGAGGATGATGAAGACATTGAGAAGATGTTTTCAAGATTTCAAACTCTGACTGCTGGATTAAGAGTTGTGGACAAAGGCTACACCAAGGCTGATCATGTAAAGAAGATCATCAGAAGCTTACCCAGAAGATGGGGTCCAATGGTGACTGCATTCAAGATTGCCAAGAATCTGAATGAAGTTTCTTTGGAAGAGCTTATCAGTGCCTTGAGAAGTCATGAAATAGAGCTGGACGCAAACGAGCCTCAGAAGAAAGGTAAGTCTATTGCATTAAAATCTAATGTTAAAAAATGCACTAACACTTTTCAGGCTAGAGAAGAAGATCCTGAAGAATCAGAATCTGAAGAAGAAGATGAACTGTCCATGATCTCCAGAAGAGTAAACCAACTCTGGAAGAGCAAGCAAAGGAAGTTCAGAGGCTTCAGAAGTTCAAAGAGATTTGAACGAGGAGAATCTTCTGGTGACAGAAGATCTGACAAGAAGAAGGCTGTCTGCTATGAGTGCAATGAGCCTGGACATTACAAGAACGAGTGTCCAAAACTTCAGAAGGAGAATCCCAAAAAGAAGTTTCATAAGAAGAAAGATCTTATGGCAACATGGGATGATTCTGAATCAGAATCAGAATCAGACTCTGAAGGAGAGCAGGCCAACTTCGCGCTGATGGCTACAGAAGATGATGGATCAGAATCTACATCAGAATCAGATTCTGGAGAGGTATTTTCTGAACTATCTAGAGAAGAGTTAGTTTCCAGTTTAACAGAACCTCTGGAACTCAAGGCTCATCTTAGTATCAAATACAAAAAGCTGAAGAAGCAGTTTGAATTTGAAACTAAGAAGCTGGAAGTGGAAAATTCTGAACTGAAGGAAAAAGTTTTAAATCTATCCAAAGATAGTGGATCTCCTTCTGAAACAGAAAAATCCATTCCTAGCATGAATCATATTCTGAAAGAATATGACTCGAGCTTCAGAAAGTTCTAATCTAGAAGTATTGGCAGAAGTCATCTTGCTTCTATGATATATGGTGTTTCTGGAAACAGAAGGTTTGGTTTTGGCTATAAGGGTGATACCTCACATAAATTTGAACCTAGTGATGATCTGAAGATCGCATACAAGCCATTGTATGATCAGTTCAAATATGGCCATGCACATGATATTAGTCTCACTTCACATGCACAGAAGTTTAACACTGTTCACACCAAGAAGCATGTGACACATCCTAAGAAATATCATGCTGACAAACCTAAAGAATATCATGTTGTTCCTCCTGTTAAATATTTTGCTAAACCCAAGTTCAATCAGAATTTGAGGAGAACTAACAAGAAAGGACCCAAGAAATTGTGGGTACCTAAGGAGAAGATAATTTCTGTTGCAGATATCCTTGGGAGCAAAGAGGACAAAAAGCAAAATGTCATGGTACCTGGACTCTGGGTGCTCGCGACACATGACAGGAAGAAGGTCTACATTCCAAGACCTGGTGCTTAAACCAGGTGGAGAAGTCAAGTTTGGAGGAGATCAGAAGGGCAAAATCATTGGCTCTAGAACCATAAGTCTTGGTAACTCTCCTTCCATATCTAATGTGTCGCACGCTCGCGAAAATGAACAGAGTCGCCACCAATATATTTATCCCAAAGAGGGAAAGGAATATCAGAAAACCTAAGGTGAATAAGAACGAGGTCTTTCGACCAGAGATAGGGTACAGGAGTCGCTTACGCAAGGGGAAGGTACTAGCACCCCTCACGCCCATCGTACTCGATGGTATCCACCTATGTTTGTTCTATCTAAAGGGTGTGTAAATATAAAGCTTAATTCTAAGGGAATGCTTGCAAATGAAAGAAAAGAAACACGGGGAAAAAAAGGTTTATAAATAGTTGTGCTCGCTTAGGCCCCGCGACCCAATGCCTACGTATCCTTTTCAGGAATCAGAGCGCCGTAGTTCGGCTCTTTAGTTTTTGTTTGTTTTTGTGTTTTTTAGTGGACGGAGTTACATTCGCAATCTAGCGTCAGGATGGCAGCTCGTTGAGTGGAGTCTTATGCGTTTTCAGTCTGCGATCGAAAGGAAGCAACATGTCCGATTAAGGGAAAGAATGCCTCGGAGGCGAGATGAAGAAGAGATTCCGAGCGTTTCGAGTGGAACCCTTAAGCAAGGGAGACTCGAGTTGCTCTATGGTTTGTGTTTTTTAGAAATTGGGAACTTACGCTCGAATGGTTCCCTTAAGCAAGGGAGATCCAAGCACTCGAATGATTCCCTTAAGCAAGGGAGATTCAAGCTTCCATTCCCTATTTAATGATTTTCACTTTTTTATTAATGACTTTTAGTATTTTCTTGGTATTTTTTATGCGATTTAATTTGGATATTGTTAGATGTTTTGAGGTTGAAAAGAAAAAGAAACTAGCCTAAGTATGAAGGGAATTTCTACCTAATGTTATCATGGTTTCTACCTACGGTTAGGAATAAAAGGGGACATGAAAATTAAAGTCACATTAGAAGTCATAAGTAAGATACATGAGCAAAATTGAGTAAGGATACAATGGTACAAAATTATAAACAAGCATGTAATGACAAGTCAAGAATATAGTACAAAAATGAACCAAAAATACTACTATTTTTATATTGATTTTTATGGGAGAAATTGAATTACAAATCAAGTAAAGACTAAAACAAATAGCCTAAAACTACTATTTTTGTGATTATTCTTTTTATGTCAAAAATATTGTATTAAAGTCTAAAATTGTAGGAAAAAATTAGTTCTTTATTGCCTAAAAAAAATAGTGAGAAATTTCTAAGTAAAAACCAAATTTCACTAATTAGAACCTAGAGCCAGGGGGTGTAAAAATGTAAATGATGGGGCATATAGCAAAGGGCGCAGGGCCCAAAGAAATGGCCCCAAACAGATTTTTGTTATAGTTCTTTATAAGCAAAAAAAGATGGTGACGGGCCCAGGGGGTGTAAAATATTGATGCAATAATGATAAGGGCGCTGGGCCCAAACAGGACCTGGCCCAGAAAGTTCTGCCTAGCAAAAGCGTGTAGCGATGGGCCTCAGGGGTGTGCATTCAGTAATTGCGGCCCAAGAGTATTGGTTTGATCCATATGATTATTAACATCTAATTAACCTCAATTTAATCATTATGTCAATCTCTAATTATATCCATTAATTCAATTAAGACTAATTAATACTAATTAAACCAATTAAGCACAATTAATCATAAAATTAATTAAAAAGAAAAGAAAAGAGGAATAGGGTTAAATGCGACGATTCAACTTCTCTCTTACTCAGACTCTCTCGCCTCACTCTCTTCTTCCTCACAGCGGCGACGGCGATAACTCGCCGACGAAGCCTCGCCGTTAATCACCGTTAATAATCAAAGCTAAATCACCTATCACCTCCCATCTCTCGCTGTTCCGCTTCTAGGCTATTCAATTTCATAATAAAACATCTAAACCCTAGTCCCTGAATCAAGCGGAGCGATCATGGAGTTATCGCTTAGCATCTTTCAGCCATCGTCTTGGTGTCAAGAAGAAGAAGTAAACGGTGAAGAAGAAAGAGCGGTTTGAAAACGTACCTGAGATGAAGACTCTTCGAGGTGTTCAAACGGAAGAGAAAAATACCGGAGACGCTTCAATCAGGTAATGACTTCGAGTTCTTTATCGTTTGTTCCTCACGCTTCAACTCGTCTTCTTCTTCTTTGCTTCTTTTCTGTGTGATTTCTGCGTGTTGTTATTGCTTGACGAAGATGACGATGCACTTTTTCAGTTGTGAGTTTTCTGTAGCGATTGAAGGTGAGTTGATGAATCCGTGAAGATGATTGTGGAGATTGAATGGAGTTGAATGTGAAGTGTGGATGAAGAAGGTGGAGGTCGAAGGAGGCTATGCTTCACCTCTTTCAGAGCTTGATCAATGCTCTGAAGAGGATGGTTCAAGAAGCTTTTTGTGGATTTGGTTATTGAGGAGGTTCAGAGAGAGTGGAAGGAGGAGGAAGATGAGGAATGAGAAGTGATGAAGAAAGTGAAGAATGGTGGTTGAAGAGTGTGAAAAAATGGTTGAAGAAACTCATAAGAATGAAGAAGGTTCTGTTATATAGAGGTTGGTTGGGGGAAGAGAATCAGTTAGGGCAGAAGGATTTTGAGCCCTTAGATTGAAGAATCTGTTATGGAACTGAAGGTGGAGATTGAATCTGAAGAGGTTAGTTATTCTTCTGATTTTCCTTCTGTTATTTTCTGATTTTAATAGGAAGTTATCTGGATTCCCTTCTTCTGTTGTAACTGTTAGGATAGGTTAATAACTAATTCTGTTATAGGTTAGTGTAACGGATTCTGTTGGAGGTTGACAGTTAGTTATGAATTGGTTATAGTCTGTTACAAAAGTGGTTATAGGTTCTAAAGGTTAGTTTGAAAGTTATTTACAAATGGTTTTGACAGTTATGATAGGTAATTAGAAACTGTTAGGGAATTAGTGAACTGTTGGTTAAATGGGTTCAGTCACAATTTTGTTGGTTCAAAGTGGCTGCAAGGTAAATGGTGGCTAATTTAGTTGGAAACTGTTAGTGTAGGTGGTTTGATGGACGATACAGTAGATATGAGTGGCTGGGTTTAGCATTTTGTGTGTTGTATTGGTTTTCTTTGCTACTGTATTGAATGTGCTTTTTTCTTTGTAAATTCATGTTGCTCTTGATATTACATTATATGGGAGTGATCATGTATGAATAATGTGTTATTCTGAATCTTGATAGTTAATATGCAGTACTCTTGTTCTGGTTTAGATGGACTGTGCGAACCGCATACAATTCATAACCTGCGTAATTGAATGTCTTGGTGTATGTGCTGTAGGCTTTTCGGCTTGAATACCATTGTTATAGCTTTTCTCTTTGCAGTACTGTGTATGGCTGATTTTCTGTGTATTGTGCAGGCAGCAGGCTGGTAGTGTGGACTTGAAGATGAATGAGAGGCTTGAGGCAACATTATGGCACCGATGCTCATAACAGTTTGATTCGAATGTACTTGGCAGGTCACGTACAGAACAAATCGATCATGGTTTGAAGAACATCTTGCAAATGGAGGTGGAGGGAAATGTTACTTTTTTTTGGATATGACTTGGAATTCCACAAACTGTGTAATTACTTTAGTGTAATGTGATTACTGGATGTGTAAGGTTAACTTGAAATGTAATAAAGTGTCTTTTTTTGTAATGAATGGGACCTCTTGGGCTTTTCTTGTAGATTTATGGTTGAATGATAAATATAATACACACCATATTTGCAAATAGCCTTGACTCCAAGATGAATTTAGAATAATGATGATATTTGAATATTTCTTCATATTCTCAAATTTGAATTTCCTCTTTTCCCTCCATTTACCATATTTAAATCAGGCATTTCTCCATATCGAATAACCCTAATTCACTTTGGACTTCAAATGGACGATTTTCTAATTACTTCGCCTCTTCAAAGAAACCTTCAGTTTGATTCACCGATTTTCCCAAACTTGTATGATGTTTTCAATAAAATAAAACTTCGAGTTCTTCTTTTGTGCCATGATTCAAAGATGGTCTTAAACCCAAAGCAATACCTAAATCACAAAGGATCCATGAATTAAACCTTAACCAATATCTTGATCTGATAACATAAATAATTTCCTTTAAGAAAATCCCTCTGTGATGAGACTTGAGGACATAGGACCTTAATCTCATATTTAAATGGTGAAAACTCAACAACCTTGAGCAACGAACAATTAAGCCCTTGATCTTTCCAAAATCCTTGATCCCAAGCCTAATTTATTGATAAATGATGCATGATATGTTAATGACCTAATGGATACATGCAAATGAAATGTGCAGCTTACGTCAATTAGAAATAAAAGTAGATGGGCAAATTTTGGGGTGCAACAGCTGCCCCTATTTAATCGTCTTATACCTGAAGGAGAGATTGGCGCTAGCCTTTCGAGCATTCAAGGTAGAAGAAGATTAAATACCAAGTGAACCTGAAAATTTGCCTGAAGAAAGATGGAATCCACTGGGGTGAAAATGATATCAACTCTGAGTTGAAGCACATTAACTCGAGGTTAACATGAAATAAACATCGGATCTGGGTCGAAGAATAAAGGGAAGGGATATAGGCATCAACTCTAGGTTGACAAAGAAAGCAAGGAAAGAAAATCAACTATGGGTTGAAAACAAGAGATAGACATCAACTCTGGGTTGAGAGAAGGAAAGAAGAACAATTAGAAATAATCGTCAACTCTGGGTTGAGTGGGAAAGAGAAAAGATAACCGTCAACTCTGGGTTGAGTGGGAAAAGGAAGAGAAGTCAATTCTGGATTGAATAAAAGATAACCATCAACTCTGGGTTGAGAAAGAAGTAACCGTCAACTCTAAGTTAAGAAAGAAATAACCGTCAACTCTGGGTTGAGTGGGAAAGAGATCAACTTTGGGTTGAATAAAAGATAACCGTCAACTCTGGATTGAGTGGGAAAAGGAAAAAGGATGACCGTCAACTCTGGGTTGAGTGGGAAAGGAAGAGATGTCAATTCTGGATTGAATAAAGGGTGGCCGTCAACTCTAGGTTGAGAGGGAAAAGACGAAGGATAACCATCAACTCTGGGTTGAGTGGGAAAAGAAACAATAAGAAATATCCGTCAACTCTGGGTGAGAGGGAAAGGAGAAAAGATAACCGTCAACTCTGGGTTAAGTGGGAAAGACAAAAGATAACCGTCAACTCTTGGTTGAGTGGGAAAGACAAAAGATAACCGTCAACTCTAGGTTGAGTGGGAAAGACAAAAGATAACCGTCAACTCTGGGTTGAGTGGGAAAAGGAAGAGAAGTCAATTCTGGATTGAATAAAAGATAACCCTCACCTCTGGGTTGAGAAAGAAGTAACCGTCAACTCTGGGTTGAGAAAGAAATAACCGTCAACTCTGGGTTGAGTGGAAAAGAGATCAACTTTGGGTTGAATAAAAGATAACCGTCAACTCTGGATTGAGTGGGAAAAGGAAAAAGGATGACCGTCAACTCTAGGTTGAGTGGGAAAGGAAGAGAAGTCAATTCTGGATTGAATAAAGGGTGGCCGTCAACTCTGGGTTGAGTGGGAAAAGACGAAGGATAACCATCAACTCTGGGTTGAGCGGGAAAAGAAACAATAAGAAATATCCGTCAACTCTGGGTGAGAGGGAAAGGAGAAAAGATAATCGTCAACTCTGGGTTGAGTTGGAAAGACAAAAGATAACCGTCAACTCTGGGTTGAGTGGGAAAGACAAAAGATAACCGTCAACTCTAGGTTGAGTGGGAAAGACAAAAGATAACCGTCAACTCTGGGTTGAGTGGGAAAGAGAAAAGATAACCGTCAACTCTGGGTCGAAGAAAGATGAACATGATTGACTTTGGGAGATGACACCACAATGGTAACTCTGAGTGATCCAGTGGAATATCAATTGAATGCTTTGTAAGGACCTCATCTGATGAGTAACTTGGCTTATGCTTCACATGCAAATGTTTGATTTATTTAATGCACTTTTGGAGTTGCAATGCAATGAATTCTATATGCAGTGTACTGATTGATTTGGGTTTCTGCTTTGTAGGGAATAGATTGAATGGAATTCAGAAACTCAGCTTGAGGATCAAAGATAGGGTGGATGCCCCTACTTTATTGATGATTGGGTCATTACTAAGGGATAATGAGAATGCAATGATATGTATGATGCATGTATGATTATGAATGGGATGATTGTCTCCAAGATACAAGGAGTGGATGGAGGATGCCCTTGCGGAAAGGTCATAGCTTGAAGGATAGCCCCTGTGAAGGTGTTGGGCTTGACTCCTCGACACCTCTATCGATATCTGGCACTTGATTGAAGATGAAGAGATGAATTATTGCTAGCTTGCCCCAGCTTGTATGATCTTTTGATGTAGGACTTTGATAATGCTTGAATTATGGAGATGTGCAATGGTCTGCCCCAGTGTAGATCATGGCATGGATGCCCCAGATTGAAAGGAACTCTTCCATTTAATGGATGCTTTAGATATTTGTCTTGTGGATGACCAACCTTTGCCTTTGTAAGATTACTCAATGGAATTTCAATGTTGAACTTTCCTTGGTATCAAGTACTTGCTTTCAGATTTGAGACAATTCTGTTTTGAAAAAGATAATGAGAATGCAATGCACATGTTAATCTCAAAAGAAAAGTTTTTATTTGTCAAAATGTTATACTGATACTAACACAAATGACAAGCGACAATAGGAGTCAGTTTTGACATGATTTCACAGTTTGTATGCTTTCGGAACGAACCCTGCTTCAATTAGGACTTTCGAGCGTTGTAACATGGCCGGGTTCATGGTTTAAGAAACAAAGGATAAAGGCTCAAGTTCTACTTAACCCACCCCTCTTCGTGATGTTCTCCAGTCCTACGTTTAGCTAGTTTGACACGAGTGTCCACTTTTCAAGAAGGATTATGATGGATGGGGATCCTTTATGGCTTTGATGGAGGTGGCAGCCACCCTTTGGTGCTTTCGTTGATGATTATAACAACTTGTCCCTTGGAGGATTTTTGTTCTTGTTCTTTTCTTTTGCTTTCCCTAACTTTTTCCTGGACAAAAAGTTTCTTTTGATTTTGGTTTTCCTTGTCCAGCGGGATATGCCCTAATTTTTGCCTAAGTCATTTTATTCAAAGCCTTTTTTTTTTACTTAGCGGGCTATTGTTTCTTTCTCCCCTTTTTTTTATCATAATTCGTAACTTTCTTTTCATCATGTTTTTTTTTGTCTCGTTCGGGAACAAGTTGTATGACTTTTGTGATTGACTTGAGGAAAAGGTTGTGACTGCCTTCTTCTCAATGGATGAGAGACATCCATTGTGGATTGTGCTCTTCTTCTTTGTTGTGAGATATGATATATGATTGATCCTCTGATGGAATACCTGAAAGTTGAGCGCTCGGTCGCACTAACTGAAGACTACCCTGCCCCTGGTTAAGATTGAGGGTTCATTTTTGAAAAGAAACTACTACTCCTTAGGCTCAAAGGGGTTGACGAGGGTTTCACTCCCTTATAACTCCGGTGTTTAGGAATTGAAACAATGCCTGTACATCGTCAGCAGGATCTGTGTTCCAAAAGCATACAGTTAGTAGTTCATGTGTTTTTTTTTTTATTTTCATCATTCTCCTTTTTTAGTTGCTTAAGACAAATGAGTGAAGTATCAATGAACATAATGACAAAGATGAAATGATTTGAGAAAAACATGTATATTGCATTATTTTTATTTATTCAAACAGAATGGGTTTCTTACAATGAGAAGTACTTGATAACAACAAAAGTAATACAATTGAAAATACTAAAGAAATCTATACAATGGCAAGCTTGGCCTTATTCTAATGCAAATGAAATGTTCTCTGACAAACATAAAGTCTTCATGGTCCACTGGTGGAAGCTCCATTGTGAGGTGGCATGGGATTATTGATCACATTAGGTGCCACAGGTGCAAACTCAATCTCTTTTGCATCAAGCAAATCCTGAACTTTGTCTTTGAGAACTCTGCATTCTTCAGTGGTGTGACCAGATCCTCCTGAGTGGAATTCACACTTAGCATTAATCTTGTAGTTTGGAGGGAGGGGGTCGGGAGGAGGCCTAGCTTCCGCTAATTGAATCAGTTTGCGATCAAGCAAGGCAGCGAGAACTTGGCTATAAGTCATTGGTACACGATCATACACCCTTTTTGGCCTATTCTGCCTCTGTTGACCTTGTCTTTGTTGATAACCTTGTTGTTGGAAACCTTGTTGTTGTTGTTGGACATATTGTTGATAAGGAACCCAAGGTTGTTGACCAACAGGTGCCACATAAGCTTGAGGAGCGGTGGCGTTCACTTGATAGCAAGGAGCTTGATCTTTAGTAGAAACAGCACTAGTCTCGCCTTCTTTCTTCTTGATGAAATTACCCTGAGGCTTCTTGTACCCATATTGATTTGCAGCAGCAGCATTGGCGGGATTCTGGATCTTACAAATTTTCAAGCCATTCTCAATTCTTTCACCAATCCTGTCTAGATCCGAGAAACCAGAAGAAACACTACCCACCATTCTTTCATAGTAATGCCCTTGAAGAGTGTTCATGAACATATCAACCAGTTCGGATTCAGAAAGTGGTGGATTAACCTGAGCAGCCATTTCTCTCCACCTTTGGGCATATTCTTTTAATGTCTCATTGGTCCTTTGCACCTGATTCTGTAGTTGCAACCTAGTCGGCGCCATGTCAATGTTGTATTGATATTGCTTGAGAAAGGCATCAGACAAATCCTTCCAAGATCGGATCCTATTACGCATCAGGTTCATATACCAGTTCAAAGATGCCCCAGACAAGCTATCTTGAAAGCAATGGATGAGCAATGAGTCATTGTGGATGTGAGAAGCCATCTTACGACAGTACATGATGATATGGCTCTTTGGACAACTTAAACCCTTGTACTTCTGAAAGTCAGGAGTCTTGAACTTGGGCGGAATAACCAGATTAGGAACTAGGCACATCTCTTCAGCATCCATTCCATAGGCACTAAAACCTTCAATAGCTTGAATCCTTTCCTCAAGAATTTGATACTTCTCAGCAGATCTCTCAACGGGTTGAGCTCTTTCAGCAGTTGGTATTGGATGCATTTCTGGATTGGCAAATTGAGGACCACAGAAAGCAGGATAAGGAATCTCTGTATGAGGAGGTGGAGTAGGAAATGGGAAAACAGGCCCAGTCATAGTTGGAACTCCAGAAGTTATGGGCATGGATCCTCCTTGGTTTAAAGCTCCAAGAGTATCAGCAGTCATGAAGCTAAATGGCATTCCAAGAGTAGCATTAGTCCTTGGTTGGAACTCAGGTGGAATGACATCAAGTTGACTAGCAACAGCTTGATTAGCACCAGCAGGAATCTCTTGTGCAACTGGAATCCTTTCATTTCTCAAAGCTTGGAGGGCTTCTAAAATAGCATCAACCTTGCCTTTCATTTGGTCCATCTCCTCTCGAATAGCAGCTTGATCTTGTTCATAATTCTCCATGATTCTTCTTCTGTGAGCTCTTGTCACATATCGGTGTGGAGGAATCGTCTTGACTGATCTGATGGAGAGGAAGAGTGGTAAGAGTCTTGGTAACCATGGATGCACATGCATGAATGCAAAAATGTTAATGAAGATGCAAATGTATCATAAATCAGGATCAAGGATCAAGGCCTCTTGGATAACAGCTTCTCATGGTCAAATAAGATATGGTCGAACCCTCCAAATTCAGAGGTTCGGCGTTGCTTTCTGGATAAATAGCTTGTGCATAAGTCAAAGATGGTCGAATCCTCCAGATTCAGAGGTTCGACGTTGATTCTGATAGATAACTGATGTAGAACTTCTGTATAAGTCAAATGTCCCAGGATCAAAGGTTTGACGCCTTTTATTGAATAGCAGAAATTCGGGTATGATGAAGGTCTAGTTTCCTGTCCCATCCCAATCTCACGGGTATGTAGTCTAGACATCTAAACCCTAGTCCCTGAATCAAGCGGAACGATCATGGAGTTATCGCTTAGCATCTTTCAGCCATCGTCTTGGTGTCAAGAAGAAGAAGTAAACGGTGAAGAAGAAAGAGCGGTTTGAAAACGTACCTGAGATGAAGACTCTTCGAGGTGTTCAAACGGAAGAGGAAAATACCGGAGACGCTTCAATCAGGTAATGACTTCGAGTTCTTTATCGTTTGTTCCTCACGCTTCAACTCGTCTTCTTCTTCTTTGCTTCTTTTCTGTGTGATTTCTGCGTGTTGTTATTGCTTGACGAATATGACGATACACCTTTTTCAGTTGTGAGTTTTCTGTAGCGATTGAAGGTGAGTTGATGAATCCGTGAAGATGATTGTGGAGATTGAATGGAGTTGAATGTGAAGTGTGGATGAAGAAGGTGGAGGTCGAAGGAGGCTATGCTTCACCTCTTTCAGAGCTTGATCAATGCTCTGAAGAGGATGGTTCAAGAAGCTTTTTGTGGATTTGGTTATGGAGGAGGTTCAGAGAGAGTGGAAGGAGGAGGAAGATGAGGAATGAGAAGTGATGAAGAAAGTGAAGAATGGTGGTTGAAGAGTGTGAAAAAATGGTTGAAGAAACTCAGAAGAATGAAGAAGGTTCTGTTATATAGAGGTTGGTTGGGGGAAGAGAATCAGTTAGGGCAGAAGGATTTTGAGCCCTTAGATTGAAGAATCTGTTATGGAACTGAAGGTGGAGATTGAATCTGAAGAGGTTAGTTATTCTTCTGATTTTCCTTCTGTTATTTTCTGATTTTTATTAGGAAGTTATCTGGATTCCCTTCTTCTGTTGTAATTGTTAGGATAGGTTAATAACTAATTCTGTTATAGGTTAGTGTAACTGATTCTGTTGGAGGTTGACAGTTAGTTATGAATTGGTTATAGTCTGTTACAAAAGTGGTTATAGGTTCTGAAGGTTAGTTTGAAAGTTATTTACAAATGGTTTTGACAGTTATGATAGGTAATTAGAAACTGTTAGGGAATTAGTGAACTGTTGGTTAAATGGGTTCAGTCACAATTTTGTTGGTTCAAAGTGGCTGCAAGGTAAATGGTGGCTAATTTAGTTGGAAACTGTTAGTGTAGGTGGTTTGATGGACGATACAGTAGATATGAAGGGCTGGGTTTAGCATTTTGTGTGTTGTATTGGTTTTCTTTGCTACTGTATTGAATGTGCTTTTTTCTTTGTAACTTCATGTTGCTCTTGATATAACATTATATAGGAGTGATCATGTATGAATAATGTGTTATTCTGAATCTTGATAGTTAATATGCAGTACTCTTGTTCTGGTTTAGATGGACTGTGCGAACCGCATACAATTCATAACCCGCGTAATTGAATGTCTTGGTGTATGTGCTGTAGGCTTTTTCGGCTTGAATACCATTGTTATAGCATTTCTCTTTGCAGTACTGTGTATGGTTGATTTTCTGTGTATTGTGCAGGCAGCAGGCTGGTAGTGTGGACTTGAAGATGAATGAGAGGCTTGAGGCAACATTATGGCACTGATGCTCATAACAGTTCGATTTGAATGTACTTGGCAGGTCACGTACAGAACAAATCGATCATGGTTTGAAGAACATCTTGCAAATGGAGGTGGAGGGCAATGTTTCTTTTTTTGGATATGACTTGGAATTCAACAAACTGTGTAATTACTTTAGTGTAATGTGATTACTGGATGTGTAAGGTTAACTTGAAATGTAATAAAGTGTCTTTTTTGTAATGAATGGGACCTCTTGGGCTTTTCTTGTAGAATTTATGGTTGAATGATAAATATAATACACACCATATTTGCAAATAGCCTTGACTCCAAGATGAATTTAGAATAATGATGATATTTGAATATTTCTTCATATTCTCAAATTTGAATTTCCTCTTTTCCCTCCATTTACCATATTTAAATCAAGCATTTCTCCATATCGAATGACCCTAATTCACTTTGGACTTCAAATGAACGATTTTCTAATTACTTCGACTCTTCAAAGAAACCTTCAGTTTGATTCACCGATTTGCCCAAACTTGTATGATGTTTTCAATAAAATAAAACTTCGAGTTCTTTTGTGCCATGATTCAAAGATGGTCTTAAACCCAAAGCAATACCTAAATCACAAAGGATTCATGAATTAAACCTTAACCAATATCTTGATCTGATAACATAAATAATTTCCTTTAAGAAAATCCCTCTGTGATGAGACTTGAGGACATAGGACCTTAATCTCATATTTAAATGGTGAAAACTCAACAACCTTGAGCAACGAACAATTAAGCCCTTGATCTTTCCAAAATCCTTGATCCCAAGCCTAATTTATTGATAAATGATGCATGATATGTTAATGACCTAATGGATACATGCAAATGAAATGTGCAGCTTACGTCAATTAGAAATAAAAGTAGATGGGCAAATTTTGGGGTGCAACATAATGTACTTCTTGTTGAAGGATTAACGCATAACTTATTGTCCATAAGTCAATTAGGTGACAATGGTTATGATATAATCTTCAATCAAAAGTCTTGCAAGGATGTAAGTCAGAAGGATGGCTCAATCCTATTTACAGGCAAGAGAAAGAACAACATTTATAAGATTGATCTTTCTGATCTTGAGAAGCAGAAGGTGACTTGTCTTATGTCTGTTTCTGAAGAGCAATGGGTCTGGCACAGAAGATTAGGTCATGCTAGTTTGAGAAAGATTTCTCAGATTAACAAACTAAATCTGGTCAGAGGACTCCCAAATCTGAAATTCAAATCAGATGCTCTTTGTGAAGCATGTCAGAAGGGCAAGTTCTCCAGACCTGCATTCAAGTCTAAGAATGTTGTTTCTTCCTCAAGGCCGTTAGAAGTCTTGCACATTGATCTGTTTGGCCCAGTCAAAACAACATCTGTCAGAGGGAAGAAATATGGATTAGTCATCGTTGATGATTATAGCCGCTGGACATGGGTAAAGTTCTTGAAACACAAGGATGAGTCTCATTCAGTGTTCTTGGAATTCTGCACTCAGATCCAATCTGAGAAAGAGTGTAAAATCCTAAAGGTTAGAAGTGATCATGGTGGTGAAATTGAGAACAAATTCTTTGAGGAGTTCTTCAAAGAAAATGGTATTGCCCATGATTTCTCTTGCCCTAGAACTCCACAGCAAAATGGAGTTGTAGAGCGAAAGAATAGGACTCTACAAGAAATGGCCAGAACCATGATCAATGAAACCAAGATGGCTAAGCATTTCTAGGCAGAAGCAATAAACACTGCATGTTATATTCATAATAGAATCTCTATAAGACCTATTCTAAATAAGACTCCTTATGAATTGTGGAAGAACAGAAAGCCCAACATTTCATATTTCCATCCTTTTGGATGTGTATGCTTTATTCTGAATACTAAAGATCATCTTGGTAAGTTTGAATCTAAAGCACAAAAGTGTTTCCTTCTTGGATATTCTGAACGCTCTAAAGGCTAGAGAGTATACAATACTGAAACATTGATTGTAGAAGAATCAATCAATATTAGGTTTGATGATAAGCTTGGTCTTGAAAAACTAAAGCAGTTTGAGAATTTTGCAGATATAGATATTGATATATCAGAAGCTGTAGAACCAAGAAGCAAAGCTGCAGAAGCTGGCAGTCTCAGAAGCAATGGATCAGAAGATCAAGTTGCTGCATCTTTAGAGAATCTCAGGATTTCTGAAGAACCAAATATCAGAAGATCACCTAGACTTGCTTCAGCTCATTCAGAAGATGTGATTCTTGGAAAGAAAGACGATCCTATCAGAACAAGATCATTTCTTAAGAATGACAATCAGGAGCAGTGATCAAAATCAGAAGGCATAAAGTCTATTCAAAAATTTTACAGCTGTCATCTATTATCTGATGGTGAACACGTGTATGTACGGTTAGTACAAAGCGTGCAGTTGAAAAGACGTCGACCTAGGTAACTGTGTTAAATTATTTCATTTACCACGTTCTCTCACCTAACGTCACTTATCAATTAATGTAAATTGATTTCTCTTGATTCTGTAACTGTTCATTTTCTAATCTTATTGCATTTTTTCGTCTCTATATATTCTTTTCAAATCATCTCATATATCTTTTTCGCTCCGTGTCTCTCTTTCTTCTTGCATACTCTCTTTTGAAAAACTTCTTAGTCGCTTCTAAAACCCTAACCGAAAACCCATAATTTGTTCCTCTGAGTTGTTCATTCTGTTTCAATGGCTGCTTCTTCATCTCAAAATGTTGGTTCATCTACTCTTCTCCATATTCAAAATGAAGTAAACCAGGAACTCACTCCAGTTGTTGCGTGCTCCATTCCTAAGGATAAATTAGAAGTTCTATGTGAACTCATGGTTGATTTTGATAACATTGAAGAACACGAATTTCATCTCAAAGAAGATATAATTTTTCAAGGATGGACTTCGTTGTTTGCTGAGTTCTGTGGACCAGTCTACCCAGATCTTGTCAAGGAATTCTGGGTACATGCAGTTGTCGCCCCCAAATCAATCTTGTCCTTCGTCCATGGAAAGTTTGTGGTAGTGACTGAGAACATCCTAAGGATGATGTTTGATCTAAGAAACGCTGAGGGAGCTTTTGAAATCGATCAAAGGGTAAATTGGAAAGATGTTTTATCTACTCTCTACCCAGACATAAATGAAACAAAGAATGTCAAGGACCTGAGAGATCTCTACAAAATCTGGACCAAGATTCTTCTTGGGTGTTTCTATCACAGGAAAGGAACACATGCTTCTGACTTCATCAACAATGAGCAAAAAAACATTCTGTACTGCATTGCCACTAAGAAGAAGGTTGATGCTATCTACATTATCTTCAACCATATGTGGAAGGCTGTGAAGGAGTCCAGAAATGCCTTCAGAGAAAAAAGTTGTACCATCATTCCGTTTGGTAGAATTATCTCAAATCTTCTGGTTCATTCCAAGATTGTTGAGAACCTGGAACCTGAAGGTATTATCAAAGACCTTGCTGTCACAACTGGGGCCTGTCTGAATGCCTTCACTTTAAAGAAGATGAAAGTGATTAAGGCTATCATTAAGACTCCCCAACCTCTTGCTGGAACAAAAATCAGAAGAGAACCAGTTCTAGCTGAATTTGAAACCTTCTTCAATAATGAGGTACCAGAAGTCAGAACTAGGTATCTGAAGTCACAAAAAGAGGATAAAAGTCTTAAAGATCAAGAGAAAGGTGCTCCAATTAAAATAAATCGCAAGAAGGAAGAAAGGACCAAAAGGAAGTTTGATCATCCTTCTGGTAATCGAGTGAAGGTTGTTCAGAAAGTTGCTGCTACCACTGAGAAAGAAGTGGTTCCTGAAGAAGTCATTGCAAAGGTTGTTAAGGCTGTTTCTGTTGATTTTGAGAAGAAAAAGAAGGAAGCTGGGAAAAAGAAGAAGAAGTCAAATAACAATGCTGAGATTGTTGAAGTTGTTGAGAAGAAGAAAACCAGAAAAAGGAAGATGATTCTTCAAGAATCCGATGAAGAAAATGTTGTTCAAGAGGCTGTGCATCAACAGGAAGTTCTGGCGAGCGTCAGAAGAAAAGAAATCTCTAGCGGAAAAACAAAGATTGTTGATGAGCCGAAGAGTAAGAAGCAGAAGAAGAATGAGGCTGTGGTCAAAGCTCTTCAGGAAGCATCCAAAGGTATATGTATTTATGAACCTGATTCTACTCCTGCTAGTAATTCTGAAGTTGCACCAATAGCGGTTTCCCCTATCCCTCAACCAGAAAAAGCCACATCAGAATCACCTATAACGATCCATGTTCTTACACCTCCATCTTCTCCTGTAACCATTCCTTCTTCTCCACCCACCATCAATCCTGTTCTGGATATACCACCCCTTCAAACTCTCTTTCCACCTCACACAAATATCTCCATCTCTCAACCTCCTCCCCATGCCAACTTTGAACCCATTCCTTCTACCTCTCAAAACAACCATTGTGGTTCTGATCTTCCAACCTCTGCATCACATGAACAGCTGCTCCGTGATTGCAACTACACTCCCAAGCCTCGTCCTGAAGCTGAAGTGGTAGTGTTAGATTCTGATACTGAAGCAGAATCTTCTTATAAATTGGATAGAGAACCTCAACCGTATTTCATCCCCAACCCTGCCTTTTCAAAAACCAAAATAAAATCCCGCCTTGTCTACCCTATTGGTGTAATTTTTGAAAAAGTAAAGAGGAATCTCAGAAGTATCTTTGACACCCTCAGAATTGTTGAAAGTTCTGGCTTGAATGACGTCGCTATGCGGAAATTCTGGAGAATCTTACGCAGAAAATCAGATGCTCTCTTTATGGAACTTCAGGAAGCCTGTGTAGAAGCTGCTCCACGGCCTCGTGGAATTCTGAGAAGCTATGAAGACTTCTGGTTTGCTCGTCTCAGAGGAAGATATACCTTGGAAGAAAAGCCCTTTGTGGATGAATTGGAAGAAGCAAAACTGGCTGCTGCATTGGAAGCCAACCCTTGCAGGGAGATTGTTGTCTGGATACCTCAATATCCAGTTCTACTTGGGGATTTCAAGACCCTCTTTGACTTTCTGAGGGAAAACCCTTCTAAGGATGACCCAAGCTTGGTCATTCAAGAAGTTGTTGACCCACCAGAAGTTGAAGGTCCTTCTGCCCCCAGGAATCTAGCTTCCATTCTTCAGGCACTTGAGAATGGAGATTCTGAGATTCCAGCTGCAGAATATGAAGATGCTTCTATGCAAGAAGCAGATGTAGAAGATCATGTTGCTGAATCAGTTCCTGTTGAGGAAATCCCTGCAAATGATCTATCAATGGAAGCTACAGATCACAATGCCATCCCATTGGATAGAAGCTGTGAAGCTTCTTCTGATGAACCTTCCCGTCTTGCAAGGACTCTGGAAGTTCTTCAGAAGAACCAGGATGAGCAAAGCTCAGTCAATGCTGAGTTTAGAGCTTTCATAGAGAAGCAGAATGAGCACAACAATGGGGTTCAAGAGATGCTGGCCAATATCTTGTCAAGGCTAGGGTCATCTTAGATTGAGTCTTAGTTGTTTTGTTTTTGCTTTTGCTGCATCTGTTTTTGTGCATCTTGTTTTCCTTCTCTTCGTGTACTTCTGTACTTGTCTGTTTGAACTTAAATGAAAATCATCCTTTTCTTCCGTGTGTTTCTTTTTGTTTTTATCTGAATCTTTTATGTTTTTGATGATATGACAAAAAGGGGGAGAAATATGTGATAAATGATTTGATTTAACCAGTTGCCTTACTAACAGAACTTGTAAAGTTCTACTCTTTAAGTTGTGCTGTTGCAGGAATTGAAGATTCTCTTTTAAAGAGCAACATAAGAAGCAACAAGATAAATCAAGTTCTTGGATTCTTGAAGCAAGCTGAGTGCCATGAAGTTTCAGAATTAGAAGCAGAAGCAAGAATGTTCAGATATTCTGATGATAGAATATGATCTGAAACATTATGTCTATATGTTCTGATACATTCTATTTGGCTTAATTGGCTCTGATACATATCATGTGGTCTGAAACATATTTTATGTTCTGATTCATTCATGCTGACTTTTGTCGTTTAGTTTTGTTCTGTAACATTTCAGGATGTAGAGATGCTCTGATGATGCTCTGGTACATTCAACAATGTTCTGATACATTCTAGCATGAAGTGATGAAAGAAAAAATTCAAGCTCTGAAGCTGTCCAAATGGAAGCAGGAATCAGAAGCTGTGAATGTTATGAAGATCAAAGAAATTCAAGTTCTGAAGCTGTCCGATGGAAGCAGGAATCAGAAGTTGTGAATGTTCTGAAGATCAAAGAAATTCAAGTTCTGAAGCTGTCCGATGGAAGCAGGAATCAGAAGCTGTGAATGTTCTGAGGATCTAAAGAAATTCAAAGTTCTGAAGCTGCCCTATGGAAGTAGAAATCAGAAGTCATGAATGTTCTGAAGATCAAGCACTGTGAACGTCTCTACCGAAATATTCAGGGAAGTCTTTTATTATTAAAATTCTTCTAGTATTAATTTCAGGGGGGAGATTATTCATCTTAGGGGGAGATTGTTAATCTCAGGGGGAGACATATTCACATGCTTATGCTATAGTTGTGTAATTGTCTTTAGCCGTCTGCTCTTTCTGATCGCAAATTCAAATCATTTATATATGTTTTTGTCATCATCAAAAAAGGGGAGATTGTTAGAACAAGTTTTGTTCTGATCAATATTCTTAGTTTTGATGATAACAAGGATATGAATTTTGTGTGAGATAATGTGGTACTCTAATACATTGCAATTTCCCTTTCAGGAAATATATAAAGAGTATGCACAAATCAGCGCTCAGAAGCTTTGTCTCAGAAGGTTCAGCATGCAACATCAGAACATGGTCTAGCAAGACATCAGAAGATGGTCAAGGCAGAATCAGAACATGGGTCTATGGAAGCATCAGAAGAACTTGAGATCAGAAGCAGAAGCACTGAAGTTCTCATGGTATCACGCTCAGAAGCACTTCAAGGTCAGAAGACAAGAAGATGCTATGCACCAAGCTGTTTGACTCTGATGATATTCAAATGTTTTATTCACAAACATCAGATCAGTAGAAAGTACAGGTGGCAGGCTACGTTGATTGACAAAAGGAACGTTGGAAGCTATTAAAGGCAACGTCAGTAGACACAGCGTGAACAAGGCTCGAGGTAGTTGACAAAAGTGTGAAACATTAAATGCAATGCTGTACGGAACACGCAAAGCATTAAATGCTCCCAACGGTCATCTTCTCAAGTGCCTATAAATATGAAGTTCTAATGAGAAGCAAGGTTGACGATTTGCTAACAATTAACTTGCTGAAACGCTGTTCAAACTCAAAAGCTCAGAAACTTCATCTTCATCAAAGCTCACTACATTACTGTTGTAATATATTAGTGAGATTAAGCTTAAACATTAAGAGAATTATCACTGTTGTGATTATAGCTTTTCAGAAGCATTGTAATACTCTTATTTGATTACATTAATTTGTAAGTAACTAGAGTTATCAAGTGTTGATCAGGATACTCTAGGAAGTCTTAGCTTGTGTCTAAGCAGTTGTAATTAGAGTGATCACGTGGTGGTCAGGATACTCTAAGAAAGTCTTAGCTTGTGTCTAAGCATTTGCTCCTAGAGTGATCAGGTTGTGATCAGGATACTCTAGAAGACTTAGTCGTGGGCTAAGTGGAAAACCATTGTAATCTGTTGCGATTAGTGGATTAAATCCTCAGGTGAGGTAAATCACTCCGTGGGGGTGGACTGGAGTAGTTTAGTTAACAACGAACCAGGATAAAAATAACTGTGCAATTTGTTTTTATCGTTCAAGTTTTTTTAGACTACACTTATTCAAACCCCCCCTTTCTAAGTGTTTTTCTATCCTTCAGGAAGCACGGGCGGCCGTGTTAGACCCCAGAACCTTGAATTTTCATCTTTCTCTTGCTTCTCCTTCCTTCATAGTTGCTTTGACACTTAAGATGACTTGTTCAAACCTAAAATTTGTACACAACTAACCAAACGGCATCAAAAGAATCTAAATAACTTAAATTAAAACATAATGCAAAGTAAACAAAAAAACAATCAAACATGAGATACTTAAATAGAAACAATAAAACTCTGATCAAAGTGTTACCGAATCGATAGATTTCGACCGAATACATGACGGAAATTAGGTTGAAATGGTGACCGATCACAACCCCAAAATTATCTCATTTCTTGTCCTCAAGTGATGCAAGAGACCAAACAGAGGTCACCCTGGGTTTTCTTTCCACAATACGGCCGATGTTATTCCCAACTTGCGTCTACCTTTCTGATAGAACCTCTGACTTGCCGAACCGAGCTTTCTACCACACTTCCACATCAGAGTACCTTTTTACCTGCAAGCTTTTTCACACTTCTCACCAAATCTCTCAGGGTTAAAGTGTTTTGCACTCACGAAATAAAGGTATGCAATATCAACTCTTAATTTTAAATAAATTCTACCTTCACTACACTAACAAAGTTCACACACTTTTCGAGGTCTTTTGGGATGTAATGGGGTTTCGGTATGGTGGGATACACAAGGAAATGGATAAACAATTGGTTTTGGGTTCGGCATTCATGTTGTGTTTCTCGTCATTGTACTCAACTTGTTACACTGGGAATTTATTCGACTTAGACTCTTTTGCGTCACTCAATTCTTCTGTGAGTGCTTAATGTAACTGAGTCTTTCATTCGGGCAAGTTTTTCTCTTTTTTTTTTCGTGGGACATACATTCATATGTCTCAAAAACATTTTTATTTTCATTTTTTTTTATTTTTACTCTTGCCCTCTTCTTTGATGATTACTACCCCAAACTTAGATCTTAGCACAACTCAGAAAACCACAACATTTATGCCGAGCAAGGGTTGGAAGTGTTTGGCTACGGGTTAACAGATATGGTTATAACAAACAAAAGGATATGGCTCAACTGGGGTGACAACGGATAAACATATAATTTAGGATGGCTAGAAAGGCTCAGGTGGTAAAACAAACAAATGCCTCAGTGTGTCCTCATATTATGTTGTGTCAGTAGAACATACGCAAAATCAGAATGATAAAGTCATACCTGAATGAACTCTCATGATGATCATCTGTTGTGTTTGGCTTTTTGTAACCTCACCATGTTGGATAAGCTTACAGGTTCCAAAGCACTCCTCGTGTCATGTGGCTCTTTTCTGGCACAGGTATACCATACAATCCTCTTGGTCCAGTATCAGCAAGTCGCGTCCAACAGCTATTTTTCTTTCGGCTGCATCAACTTCCAGGGTGCCTCGGGGAAATAAGTTCAGGTTGCCCTCTTTCATCCACTAACTACTATTCATCATTCATTCAGCATCCATCTCAATCTATAACACAATGTCAACCCAACAAAAAATAAAAAGGAAAATAACTAAAAGCAAACGAGAAGAACCCCTCCCACACCTGAACTAAACATTGGCCTCAATGTTTCAAAACAAGCATTGGAGAGGTTACTTACAGAGGTTATTGCACTCTACTGATGACTTCCGAGCTTTCACTCGAGATGCCCTCTTTTATTTCCTGAAAATAAAACAAACAAACATAGAAATTAATTATTAAAACCGTGGGTTGCCTCCCACGAAGCGCTTCATTTAACGTCGCATGGCTCGACGGTCCATTACCCTTTATTATGGGGGGTATTTCCTTTTCCAAACCTTGTTGCTTGCCACTTCCACAACCACGAACTCATGAGGATGAAAAGCTTGAACAACTTTTCTCTTCAATTCACTTTCCACATTCTTCTTGACTTCCTTAGCCTTCTTAGGATTTTTGTTAGCCACATAAGTTGGTTCCACCCGTTAGGCTATGCTTAAAACTTTTTCTTGGAGCTGTTTAGGCCTTTTGTCTTTTTCATCACTTTCCGTCGTACCACCAGATGTTAGATCATTTACAACCGCCCTATGTTTCTTGACTCCTAACATCATCAAGGTTACTTCTTCATCAAAAGATATCAGCGTTAGTGTCCCTTTTTCAATGTCGAATTTGCAGCGGCCTGTCGACAAAAATGGCCTCCCAAGAAGGATAGGAGTTTCTTCGTCTTCCGGGATATCCATGATGTGGAAGTCAACAGGGAATACAAACTTATCAACTTCCACTAGGACAACTTCAGCTACCCCATATGATTTCTTAACGGTGTGATCGGCGAACCTTAACTGTGTCTTACTTTCACTAATCTTTTCCAATTCAAGCTTTTTGAAAATGGACAAGGGCATTAAACTCACACTAGAACCAGAATCGAGGAGTACCTTTTTAAATGTTATATTCTTGATAGTTCATGGTATCGCCACCGCTCCAGGGTCTTTCCTCTTTATTGGTATCTTTCTTTCTGACGAGACTATTCCACACTTCTCAGTTGAAATTTTTGATTCTCCTCCCAGTGATCTCTTTTTCGCCATCACCTCCTTCATAAATTTCCTATACAAGGGCATGTGCTCAAGTGCATCGAAGAAAGGTAGATTTACCTCTAACTTTTTGAACAAGGCAGTGAACTTCTCAAAGTCTTTCTCTTTTGAATTCTTCTTTGTCACTCTAGAAGGGAAAGGTAGTTTGATCATCGGTTCAGCATTTTTCTTATTTTTTTCTTCAACTGGTTTAACCGGTGGTATCACAACTTCTGGTTCTTTTGGATTTTCTCTTATTTCCAAATCCAACTCTATTACCATGGGTCATCTATTTCCTCTTTTTCTTTTTCCGATTCTACCACTTTCTTACTTCTTGTAGTAACAACATTTATCTTCTCTTGGTCTTTCGGATTTTTCACAATTGAGCTCGAAAAGGTACCTTCTGCCTGTAGAGTGAGATGTTGTGCTATTTGCCCCACTTGACTTTTCAGATTTTTTATTGAAGCTGTGGTGTTCCTGTGGTTGTTTCTTGTCTCTTCTTGAAACTGAGAGCATTGTCCAGCCAATCTCTCAATAGCTACTTCCCACTCCGCCTTCTGAGGATTTTGTTCTTGATCTTTCCACGCGAAGTTGGGATGATTCTTCCACCCTAGATTATAGGTGTTAGAATACAGGTTGTTTTGCCTCAAGAATTTGATTTCTTCCATTTGCTTGGGAGTAGCAACACAGCATACAGTTTGGTGAGGGCCATTACAAATTTCACAGATTACAGGTTGAGTTTGTTGGACTTGAGAAACTTGTTGAGTACCTATATTCATAGCCTTTAATCTCTTTTCTACCTCTGCAGCTATAGCATTTTCAACCCGAATTTTGTTGGTGTCTAGCTTCAGATCAATGACTCCTTCAGGTTTGCTCGTATACCTGTCATACAACTCCAAATGCTCATTTGCAGCTATTGCTTCAATGATCTTGATGATACCAGAGGCTGTTGTGAAATTTGTTTAGCCTCCAGCTGCTATATCGATCAACTGCTTTGTCTTGATTCTGAGCCCGTTGACAAACATTTGCATCTATTCAGTTTTGTCCATATTGTGTGTTGGACATGCCTCCAGAGTCCTCTTGAACCTTTTATAGGCATCTCCCAAAGACTCACCCTCGTTTTGCTTGAAGTTCAGAATTTCATACCTTTTTCGTAGAAAGACTGACGCTGGAAAAGATTCATTCAGGAAAGCATTTTCCATCTCTTCCCATGATGTGATGCTACCCGCTGGTAGAGAATAGAACCACTCTTCTGCCTCTTCCTCTAGAGTGAAAGGAAACATCCTAAGCCTCTTTGCTTCTTCTGTGTGAACGTCAATTTTTAGAGTGGTGCTCATGGTCAAAAATCTCTGCAGATGCTTGTTTGCGTCTTCGTTAACCTTTCCGGTGAAAGGTTTCCTTTCAAGCTGATTAATGGTGCTTGGGTGCAGTTGAAAGTTGGCAGCATTTACCGGTTGGTTGACAATTGTTTGTCTTCCCCCCGGTGTTTTTGCAACACCGTAGTCACCAAGGAGTCTCTCCGGTGCTGGTGGATTCTCTCCCATGACTTATCCTTCACTTTCAGAATCTGAACCAGAATGAACTGAAATAATCTCTTCTTCAGATCCCAATTTTTCTCGACGAGCCTGTCTGCGCCTTGCGTGCAAAGTTCTTTCGATTTCTACGTCAAAAAGAAATTCAGCTGAGGCTCTACCTCACATAAACAGATTAGACAATTATTAGAATAAGGAAAAAAAATAAAAAGTGCAGAAAATAAAATTTTAGTCGTAGAGCAACAAAATTTCAATTGAACTTAAGTTAAAAAATCTGTCTTTTGGCAGTCCACGGCAACGGCGCCAAAAACTTGATCGGTAAAATAGCAAGTGTACTATTTTTGCCTCTGTAGTAATAATAGGGAAAATCTCCCGAATGTCGATCTCAAGGACTGCGTAGGAAATACAGATTCTTAAAGTATAATTCAATGGAACAAAAACTAATGTTTTGGTTTTTGTGGATTAAATCCTTGCAAAGAAAAAATAACGAGAAAATAAATTGATTTTTGTTATCAAATATATGAGATGCTAGGGTGAGTGGTTGATTTGGCATGTAACACTCAGAATTAAGATCTCTTCAACAAGTTCATAACATTCAGTTACCACATCCTTAGGGTGTTTCCTCCTAAGTCCTTAGTGAGAAAACCTTTGGTCTTCCAACCTAAATCCTAAGTCCTTAGGAACCTAAATTGAAACCAATCTTTTATATAATCAAGATTATGTGGTAATTATAGGGTATCCCTAGTCCTAGGTGACATCTACTATAATCAAATTATGCACAAACCCTAAAAACTACAGTCCTGTATTTGTTAGCCATGGATTAATCCTTATTTGACCGATAAAGAAAACATGAAGAACATTGCATAATTTAACTGAATAATATAAACCAATGTATTAACGAAATCACAAATTCATCGTTATTACAAAAACCAAATCAGGACCACCCCCATAGCATTGGGGGGTTTAGCCTCTCATAATATTCACGAAAGACGTAATAAAGATTGTAGACATTATTCAAAAATAATGGTGACTTTGATCTTCAATGGTGGAAACCCTTGAATCTCTCCGTCCCAAAATAATTCTCTCAAACTCCACTAAATAGTCTAGGTACAAACTCAGCCAAATGGAATGTCTAAAGTGCCCTCAAGGTGGAGATTTAATGAAAAAGCCCTAAAATTGGAAGTTTTCACGCTCTCAGCAACACTGGCCGTGTTGCTATTTTATTTTTTATTTTTGCTCCCAGCAGTCCTGACACGGGCCGTGCGTGGAAGTACGGGCAGCCATGTTGCCCCCCTGGATTTTGTATGGAGAAGAGTTTTTCATTTGACACGGGCCATGCTTGGAACCACGGGCGGCCGTGTTAGACCCCATAACCTTGAATTTTCATCTTTCTATTGCTTCTCCTTCCTTCATAGTTGCTTTGACACTTAAGATGACTTGTTCAAACCTGAAATTTGTACACAACTAACCAAACAGCATCAAAAGAATCTAAATAACTTAAATTAAAACATAATGCAAAGTAAACATAAAAACAATCAAACATGAGATACTTAAACAGAAACAATAAAACTCTGATCAAAGTGTTACTGAATCGATAGATTTCAACCGAATACATGACAGAAATTAGGTTGAAATGGTGACCGATCACATATCATCCATATGAATCACATGAGAAGGATCAGAAATATACTTCCAAATTTGCGACACATGAAACACGTCATGCAAATTCAAAAGATTCGGCGGTAACGCCACTCTATACGCCATATTCCCCACCTTATCTAAAATCTAATATCATTCAATAAAACGAGGAGTGAGCTTCTAAGACTTCAATGCTCGCCCCACATCGGTCACCGACTTGACTCTCAAAAACATATGATCACCCGCCTGAAATTCCAAATCTTTCCTTCTCTTGTCATGGTAACTTTTCTTCCTACTCTAAGAAGTCTTCATCTTCTCACGAATCAACTTTACTTTCTCGGTAGTCTCACAATCGATCTTCGGTCCAAGTACTACACTTTCTCCAGATTCGTGCCAACACAACGGAGTCCTACATCTCCAACCATACAATGCTTCGAAAGGCGCCACTCCAATACTAGAATGGTAACTATTGTTGTAAGTGAACTCGATCAATGGAAGATAAGTATCCCACGTACCTCCCTGCTAAAGAACATAAGCTCTCAACAAATCATCCTATGATTGAATAGTCCTCTCTGTCTGACCATCTGTTTGAGGATGATACGCCAAACTCAACCTCAACTTATAACCTAGTGCTCCTTGCAAACTTTTCCAAAAATCGGAAGTAAACCTCGGATCTCAATATGAAACAATGCACAAAGGAACACCATGTAGCTTAACAATCACATTGGTATAAATCTCATCCAACTTCGAAACTAGATAAGTGATGTTAATAGGTACAAAATGAGCCCACTTCATAAGCCTATCAATAATCACCCAAATCGAATCATGTCTCCTCACGGTATTAGGTAAACTCGTCACAAAATCCATTGAAATGCTATTGAAGATTGGGAAAACACTTAGAGGGGGGTTGAATAAGTGGTTCTTTAAAAAACATGATGAAGGAAAGATACACAGAACACAATTATTTTTATCCTGGTTCACCTTCTCAATAAGGCTACCTCCAGTCCACCCTCCACAAGGTGATTTGCCTCTCTCAACGAGGACTTAATCCACTATTATCAGAATCTGATTACACTTGCACGACCACTATCGTGACTCACAATACAGCGCACGAGCTAAACTGCTGGTGACTAACAATCCTGCACAAACCAACTATTTATGACTAACTAACTTCTAAGACTTAACAAGTCCTAGACTTCTTGAGACTTCTGATCCAACTGGTCTCTCAAGGACTCAGTTACCACGTAACTTGTGATTACAGTGTATAGTGTTGCTTCTAGAAAGCTGTAATCACAACTGTGATATTTCACTAAGATTAAGTACAAAATAATGAACTTAGAATATGGATATGATAGTTTTTGCTTCAGAGAGTTTTTCTTCACACTTGATGATATTTCAGAGTTGCAGTGTTCTTGTGTGTTCTTTCTTATTCTCTTCTTTTTTCACTCGTTGTCTTATTTTGTTCAAACGATCATGAGTATATCTAGCTTCAGAATTTTTGACCGTTATCTTCAACGCTTTTATGCAACATTAAATGGTTTGCATGTTGTCTTTGCTTTTGTTTTTGCCAAGGATTTTCATGTGGATAGCTTCTTCAATCAACCTTGGGAATTTTGCTTTTGGAATGTTGCAGCCGTTTTTGCTAATGATTATGTCTTTAACGGTTTTATTTTGAATCAATCTTCGTGATCTTCTGTTTCGGCTTGTATTTCAACTTCAGTTGTAAGAGTATTCTTTTGTGATCTTCTACTGTAAGCGTATTCTTTCGTGATCTTCTGTTCTAAGCGTATTCCTTTGTGATCTTCTGTTGTAAGCGTATTCCTTTGTGATCTTCTGTTCACCCTTGTTCTTTAACTTCCGTTGTAGATATGTTTGCAGCGTTTTGGTGCAGTATCAGAAGTTGCCTTATGACTCGAGTTGCGTTTCTCTAGCTTCTCATAAGTGCCAAGTTATGATTGCTGGTACTGGTACATCTTCTGAAATTAGAACCATATGATTAGAGTACCATGTTTGCTTTATACAAAATTTGTTTGCTTGTTATCATTAAAACACTAAAATATGGTTAGAACAAAACTATGTTCTAAAAATCTCCCCCTTTTTGATGATGACAAAACATTTACGTTCTGTAAAAAAAAATTGTATAAGAAAATTGATCTCCCCCTGAAATAATTATTTAAAGAGAAATATGATGGATAAATTCCCTGAATAATTTTCTTCTTGACTTGATTCTTCAGAAGATTGATGGATGTGGCTATGTATACGCGCATCTTCACAGAAGTTCTAAGAATATATTCCTGCATTCTTTTTAACGACAGAAACTTCTGAAGCACAAGTTAAAGAAGATTTATCTTTGATTTGTAGAACTTGTTCTGTTCAAGTTACTTAGAAACAAAATTTGGGGGATGTATATTATTTACTTCTATATAATTCTCCCCCTTTTTGTCATTATCAAAAAGAAATGATGTTGTATGAGAATGTATGAGTTTAGTCAGGTAGGACCATTATAGGCATTAAATTTTCATGTTATCCCAGAAATAAACAATTGATAAAGAGAAGAATATCCATTGATTAGAAAAGCAAAAAAAATACAGACTCAAGATACTTAAAACACAGACTCCTAGTAGATGGGTTAATAATATCCTCCATGAAAGAAGAAACGATCACAGCGCTCTGCATACAGTGCTTCCCTCTTGTTTGGAAGTTCTGAAGTGCGGAGTGTGTTCACTATTCATGCAGATTCAAAACATGCTGACAGGACTCTTCCATAGGGAATGAAGAATTCTCGACCACACTTCAAGGCTATTAGAGACTCTCTAATGTGTCCAAAGATAATCGCAGCAAGGTATATTGGTTTACTCGATTCCAGGTGATTGATCAAGAACATATCTCTAGCACTCAGGTTTTATGGAATTTTCCTCTAGGAATGAGAGTTGAAAGGATCATCCTGAACCAGAATTGTTTGGATGAGGAGAGGTAGTAGGGGTTGTTTTTGAGACGACGAGCGAGTCTGCTCAAATCGTTTGGAATGAAAAATGCATTGTCATAGTCAAAGACAGAGAGACATACAGCATTATGCCTGACTGGACATCCAATAACTTCAGTAATGCATGCTTTAGAAATTGTGAAATGAATAATAAATGGAGGATGTAACACCCGTATAATTTAATTTTAATTTAATTTGAAAATTGAATTAATATTTGAATTATTTTGAATTACGGAAAATAAAATTAGAAAATAAAAGGTTTAAGGCATTGGGCCAATGTATGATGTTAGCAAGAAAGGAGGTGTGAGTTAGTAAAGCCTTTTTCTAATTAAATTTATTTTTCATAAAACAAGGAGAATATTGGGAAAGAGGATAGAACGTGAAAGAACTGAGAAGTTGGAACACGAAGAAAGTGAAAGAATAACTATAGAGGGAGAGACCAATCAAGAACTCTTGGCTAAGGTAAGGGGGGACTCTCCAATTAATCTCTATTATTATGTTATGAATAATAATGTTGATTAGGGATGTTATTTAGATCAAGAGGTTCTATATTTTGTTTGTGTTATTGTGTTAACCTGTATATTGAAACCTATGATTATGAATCCCTAATGAATTGAGTGGAATTATGTTTGGATCGAATAAAATAAACATAGGGTAATAGGCTATGGATAATAGATGAATGCCATGTGTTTAGAAGTGTAGCAATTCTATTTTAGATCCAAAATCGCAGGCTGTAACAGGTGAGATCGCGAGGAAGACGAATGGGTAAGTTGCAGGTTTTAGGAACTTCTGCCAATTCATGTATGCTACGCGTATGGTACGCGTATGAAGGGGTGGTACGCGTATGGTACGTGCCCCGTTACGCACCAAATTACGCCCTTCTGTTGGTACGCGTATGGTATGTAACACCCCATACTAACCCCGCGACAATTTAAAACAATTATTCAGAGTACATGAAATAAGGGTTCCACAATTCATAATAAATAAACATCATTCAGTCATGTCATGCATTCACTGAGGTAATCATCATAACTTAAAACGTTTCATGTTAACACAGCGGAAATTTATCAAAAACGGACTAAGTTTAACATCTTTAAAACGTATCCTTCAAAACACCAAAACATAACTAGAGTCATAATCATAAACTCTAAACAATCGCGTCCCCAGTGTTACAACTATCAGAGCATGACACCTGACGCTAACTAAGACACTGACTCATGAGCTACTCCTCACCGAGTCGAACAGCCGCTATCCTCAATCTGAAAATTACAACATGTAAGGGTGAGTCTCATCATAATTAACAAATGTTATAAGGTTATAAAGCAATAACACATCACAGCTGCATCATTCACCCAATTGTTTCATAAACAGACATTCACAACAAGTCAAACCACAATCAACACATCATCAACATTTACAACACTGGAATACATCCAATCATGTTATAAATTATGCATATGTATGAACTGACACTATGCATGTGGTACCAACATCATCAAATGGGAATAACCCATGACCGATCCAACATCGTCCAAGATACGGCCCTGCCAGCACAGATTCCACACAATGGGAATCATGCCCTTCACTGATCCAACACACCCTTATGGATACATTATCATCAATGAACATGAATGAATGCAACATATACAACATACTTCTACCATCATCATCATCAATCATCAACATCATCATCATTCAAGTATGTTCATATATATTAACATCATTCAATCACAATTCCATAATCATCATATACAAAACATACACGTATTTGCATCAATCATCATACTCAATAAGAATAGCATACATGTATTTTCATCATTCTAAAAACCAAACAATCATCACCATATAGATTATCCTACAAGGTTCGTTTATCTCAAAACGGCGCATCAAACGGACCAACAGTTAAAAAGTTATGCATCTTTGAACTTTTAAAAATATCTCAAAACACCAACAGCACGCGGCGCCATCACCAGTTCGCGGCGCGAACTGAGCGTTCCAAGAATTCCTTGGCTCTCTGCCAAGCTGTTCGCGGCGCAAACATCTACACGCGGCGCGAAGCGAGAAAAAGTTACGCCTTCGCGGCGCGAACACGGGTACGCGGCGCGACATGAGCGTATCACAACTTCCTAGCATTCTGCCCACCTGTTCGCGGCGCCAACCCTATGCACGCGGCGCCAACCAGCGATTTCAGAACCCCAACCTGCAGAAAACAGCATTCTACACATTCCAAACTCCTCCAATTCATACCAATACGAACCTAGGGAAATAGAATGCACAAACAACACAAAATACATCTCATAATACACCAAATACACATCAATTGAGACCATAACAACGCAGACATCATAGATTCAAACATAGAGATCAAACATCATACAATTGACTCAATCCCTAAACCTATCATATGACTCAATCGACCCGAATTCCACATCTATTCAGTATTATCAACCCCTAACCCAATAATAGATGATAATCAGATAAGTCTCCCCTTACCTTAGCCAAATTATTGAATTGGTTCCTCTTCCTCTTTGGTTCTCCTTCACGTTCTTCAGTTCCTCTTCTCGCAGCTTCTGGTTTTCACGTTCTAATTTTTCCCTTCTCCTCTTGTTTTCCTTTATTTTATGAAAAACATAAAATTAGAAGTGGGCTCTTACACAATTACACCCCCACTTTACTAATTTCACCGCATGGCCCAATAACTTAACATTTTATTATTTTTCCACCTAATTCAACAAAATGTTAATTTCCCATAATTAATTTAAAACTTGATTAAATTAATTAAATAAGAATTTTCGGGATGTTACATGGTACGCGTATGAGGAAGAGCTAGTACGCGTATGGCCTGGTGATACGCGTATGATGTGCGTTTGTGTGGAAATCTGATTCTCCTGATACGCGTATGATACGCGCATGGTGTGTGTTTTGTGGAAAGTTGGCTCTGTTGGTATGCATATGATACGCGTATGGCCAGCGTGAAATATAGATTTTTGCTGTTTGTGAATTTTGAAAGTTTGATGATGCGTAAATTTTGAACCGTTAATCTGTTTTGAGTGTCGTGTGGACTATGATGGATTGAATGAAATAATCTGTATGATTGATTGATTGTATGATTTAATTGAATGATGTTAATGTATATATAAATATGCTTCGATAATAATGATGATGATGATGACTTGAGTATGAGATGATGTTACTTATAGAATGATAATGATATAAGTATGTTTTATATATGTTTGCATTCATTCATAACCATTTGTTGAGGGATGAATCCTGATGATGTGAGGATTCAGTGAATGGCATAATTCGTATCGTGTGGAATTGTGCTGGCATGGCCGTATCTTGATGAGGTTAGATCGCTCGGTGGGTATTCCCATTGATGATGTTGGTACCACATGCATAGTGTCAGTTTCATACATATGCATGACTTTTATAACATGAGTAATGTATGTTATGCTATGGCTTAATGATGTGTGATTGTGTGAAGATGAAACATCTGAATATGAAATGATTGGGTGAATGATATAACTATGATATATTGTTGTTTATGACGCAATAATATTTGTTAATTGTGATGAGACTCACCCTTACATGTTGTCATTTTTCAGATTGAGGATAGCGGCATTTCGACTTGGTGAGGATTAGCTCATGAGTCAATTTGTTAGTTAGCGTCAGGTGTCATGCTCTGATAGATGTAACACTGGGGAACGAAATGTTTTGAGTTTATGATAATAACTCTATTTTTTTTAATTTCTTTTGAGGATTGATGATGTGATGCTAATTTGATGATTTATTTCCGCTGTGTGAACATGATATTTTTGAATTATGAGTTATGTTAAGATTTTTCCTCAGTGAATGCATGATAGTGACGAAGGATGTTTATTTAATTATCAATTGTGACGCCCTTGTTTCATGTTACTCTAATTTATTTATTTAATTGCCGCGGGGTTTAGAAGGGTGTTACAATAGTGGTATCAGAGCATAGTCGGTCATTGTGACCAGAGTCTTAGTGTCAGTCATTCCTGTGTATGCGACTAGTACGAGTTAACTTATCGATACTTTTGTTCTGACTAAATTATTTGTGATTTGAGCAGAGTAATGGCTGGAAGAGGTGGAAGAAACGATGATGCTATCGCTGAGGCTCTAGGCATGATTGCTGGTGTGCTGGGAGGAAATGCAAATAGAGCCGGGATTGATGCTGACAGACAATTAGGGAATTTTCTAAGGAACAATCCTCCATTGTTCAAGGGAACGCATGATCCTGAGGGTGCTCAGAAATGACTGAAGGAGATCGAGAGGGTTTTCAGAGTCATCGATTGTGCTGAGAATCTGAAAGTGATGTATGGTACACATATGTTGTCCGAAGAAGATGATGACTGGTGGATGGCGACCAGAGCTGAACTGGATGCTGATGGTGTAGATGTTACTTGGGCTGTGTTCAAGAGAGAATTCCTGAGAAGGTACTTCCCGGAGGATGTTCGGGGCAAGAAAGAGATTGAATTTTTGGAGCTGACTCAAGGTAATATGACAGTACCAGAATATGCCTCGAAGTTTGTTGAGTTGGCAAAGTACTACGTTCACTACAACATTGATGAAGCTAGTGAGTTCTCAAAGTGTGTCAAATTTGAGAATGGTCTTCGTGATGAGATTAAGCAATATATCAGGTATCGGAGGATTCGGCGATTTGTCGATTTAGTGGACTGTAGCAGGATTTTTGAAGAGGATAACATTAAGCTGAAGTCATCTCACTCTCGCAAGTTAGTTGACAGAAAGCGTAAGAAGCCTATGGATAGGGGTAAGCCATACGGGAGAGGTAAAGCTGCTGATTAGAGTGATGAGATTAAGCAATATATCAGGTATCGGAGGATTCGGCGATTTGTCGATTTAGTGGACTGTAGCAGGATTTTTGAAGAGGATAACATTAAGCTGAAGTCATCTCACTCTCGCAAGTTAGTTGACAGAAAGCGTAAGAAGCCTATGGATAGGGGTAAGCCATACGGGAGAGGTAAAGCTGCTGATTAGAAGAAATCTAGTGGAGGAGATTCCAGTGCTCGTGTCAGATGCTACAATTGTGGCGAAGTGGGACATCGTAGACACAAATGTAATCTTGATCAGAAGAAGTGTTTCAAGTGTGACCAAGTGGGCCATATTGTTGTTGACTGTAAGAAGAAGGTTGTGACTTCCTATAACCGTGGTGAAGAAGGTCATATTAGCCCGAATTGTACTAAGCCAAAGAAGAACCAATCGGGAGGAAAGGTTTTTGCTTTGACCGAGTCCGAGACTACCCCAGAGGATAGATTGATTAAAGGTACGTGTTTTATCCATGGCACACCTTTAATTGCAATTATTGATACTGGAGCAACTCATTCTTTTATTTCTTTGGATTGTGCTAAGAGGTTGAATTTAGAAATATCTGACATTAATGGAAGTATGGTTATTGACACTCATGCGTCGGGTTCAGTAACTACTTCGTCTGCCTGCTGGAATTGTTCGGTTGATATTTTTGGTAGAGAATTCGGGATGGACTTAGTGTGTCTTCCATTGAAACAACTTGACGTAATCCTGGGAATGAACTGGTTGGAATTCAACCGTGTTCATATCAATTGTTTTTCGAAGACGGTAATATTTCCTGAAGCTGTTAATGCTGATGATCTAAACATGACAGCTAGACAGGTGAATGACGCTATTGTAGACGGTGCAACTGTATTTATGTTGTTTGCATTGATGGATTTGAAAGAGAAAGGGGTGAGTAGTGAACTACTAGTGGTATGTGAATTTCCAGAAGTTTTTCTGGAAGATGTGAACGAATTGCCACCAGAAAGAGAAGTAGAACTTGCTATTAATTTGATCCCGGGAACTAGTCCAGTGTCGATGGCGCCGTATCGTATGTCACCGTCTGAGTTGGGTGAACTGAAGAAACAGTTGGAAGAATGGCTCGAGAAGAAATTTATTCGCTCGAGTGTTTCTCCATGGGGTGCGCATGTGTTGCTAGTAAAGAAGAAAGATGGTTCGATGAGGCTGTTTGTGGATTACAGACAATTGAATAGGGTTACTATCAAGAATCGGTATCCACTGCCGTGGATTGATAATTTGATGGATCAGCTGGTTGGAGCATGTGTATTTAGTAAGATTGATCTGAGGTCTGGGTATCACCAAATCCGTGCGAAAGTTGACGATATTCAGAAGACTGCCTTTAGAACGAGGTATGGACATTACGAGTATTCGGTAATGCCGTTCGGAGTTACTAATGCACCTGGTGTTTTTATGGAGTATATGAATAGGATCTTCAATCCTTATCTCGATAAGTTTGTGGTGGTGTTTATAGATGATATCCTGATATATTCTAAGAATGAGGAAGAACATGCGGGAGATCTCATAATATTGTTAAAGCTGTTAAGAGAGAAGAAACTTTTTGCCAAATTGTCGAAGTGTGAATTTTAGTTGGAAGAAGTTAGCTTTCTTGGACATGTGATTTCTAAGAATGGTATTGCTGTTGACCCTACAAAATAGAAGCGGTATCTCAGTGGGAGGCTCCGAAATCAGTGTCAGAAATTCGTAGTTTTCTTGGTCTTGCAGGTTACTATTGAAAGTTTATCGAAGGATTTTCGAAGTTAGCATTGTCGTTAACTAAATTGACAGGAAGGGACAAGCGTATATTTGGGATTCGAAATATGAAGATGGATTCCAAGAGTTAAAGAAGAGGTTGACTAGTGCTCCTATCTTGATTTTGCCAAATCCGACAGAATTGTTTGTGGTTTATTGTGATGCGTCACTGATGGGTTTAGGTGGTGTATTGATGCAGAATCGGCAAGTGGTAGCTTATGCATCAAGGCAACTCAAAGTGCATGAAAGGAATTATCCGAGTCATGATTTAGAGTTAGCAGCTGTGGTCTTCATTTTGAAGTTGTGGCGACATTACTTGTATGGTTCGAGGTTCGAGGTGTTTAGTGATCATAAGAGTCTGAAGTATCTCTTTAATCAGAAAGAGCTTAATATGAGACTGAGGAGGTGGTTGGAATTTCTTAAGGATTACGATTTTGGGTTGAATTACCATCCTGGTAAGGCAAACGTTGTTGCTAATGCATTGTGTAGGAAGTCTTTGCACATGTCTATGCTAATGGTGAAGGGATTGGATTTGATTGAACAATTCAGAGACTTGAGTTTGGTGTGTGAAGATACTCCTAATAGGTTGGGTATGCTAAAGCTGACTAGTGGTATTCTTGAAGAGATTAGAGGGGGTCAGAAAACGGATGTTGAGTTGATTGATAAGATGACTTTGATTAACCAAGGTAAAGGCGATGAATTCAGAATCGACGAGAATGGTGTATTGAGGTTTGGTGACCGTAGTGGATTAAGTATTCATCCTGGTGCTACAAAGATGTATCATGATTTGAAAAAGCTTTTTTGGTGGCCTGGAATGAAGAAAGAAATTACTGAGTTTGTGTATTCCCGTTTGACGTGTCAGAAGTCAAAAATTGAGCATCAGAAGCCATCTGGGTTTATGCAACCAATGTTTATTCCTAAGTGGAAATGGTATATCATATCAATGGATTTTGTTTCTAGTTTTCCGATAACTGTTAAGAATTGTGAAGCTATCTGGGTCGTTGTGGTTCGGTTGACGAAGTCTGCACATTTTATACCAGTAAGAATGGATTATTTGATGGAGAAGCTGGCTCAGTTATATATTGAGAAGATAATTAGTCTACATGGTATTCCTTCGAGTATCGTGTCTGACAGAGATCCGAGATTTACGTCCATGTTTTGGGAAGGTTTGCAGAAGGCTTTGGGTACTAAGCTGGGATTGAGTTCTGCTTATCATCCGCAGACGGATGGATAGACTAAGAGGACGATTCAATCATTAGAAGATTTGTTACGTGCTTGTGTGCTAGAAAAATGAGGTGCTTGGGATAGTTATCTGCCTTTGATTGAGTTTACCTACAACAATAGTTATCATTCGAGCATTGGTATGGCTCCGTTTGAGGCTTTGTATGGTAGAAGATGTCGAACACCGTTAAGTTGGTATGAATCTGGTGAGAGTGCTGTAATCGGGCCAGAAATTGTATAACAGACTACTGAAAAGATTAAGATGATACAGGAGAAGGTGAAGGCTTCTGAAAGTCGACATGAGAGTTATCATGACAAGAGGAAAAAAACAATTGAGTTTCAAGAGGGAGACCATGTGTTTATGATAGTTACTCCTATGACAGGTATTGGTCGGGCGTTGAAGTCAAGGAAGTTGACACCGCGTTTCATTGGTCCGTTCCAAATTTCTGAAAGAGTGAGGGAAGTGGCCTATCGTATTGCTTTACAGCTAATGCTTGCAAATTTGCATGATGTATTTCATGTGTCTCAGTTGAGGAAATACATTTTAGATATGTCCCATGTGATCCAAGTAGATGATGTACAGGTGAAAGACAACTTGATGGTTGAAACTTTACCTGTGAGGATTGAAGATCGAAGGCTGAAGCAACTACGTGGCAAGGAAATAGCTTTGGTCAGAGTAGCTTGGGGAGGACCCGCTAAGGGAAGTGTTACCTAGGAGCTAGAGAGCCAAATGAAGGATTCTTATCCGGAACTCTTTACCTGAGGTATGTTTTCGAGGACAAAAACTCTTTTACTAAAGAAGGATCCAAATATGTCGATAGCGCAATTACCAGGATTGTTACTCGTATTCTGAAGGAGAATCATCAAGTGTCTGGAATATCTATTCCTCTTCAAACCATAATGGCTGATCCCTTCAATAACACCAGTAAGGCTGAGGCTGTTCACACCGTTGATAGTTACCTAGAAATCAACAAGGATGAACAAAGGGTTACTAAGAATACCAATGTCACCAAGGATGTCAATGACATTGACAATAATGAGCACCTTAAGGCCAATACTGAAACTGATACTAATGTGGTAGACTTATATGAGTACTATGACGACGAATTACTTACCTCATTGAATCCGAGTGTAGCCAACAGGCTAATGACAAGAAGAAAAGGCAAAGATGCTGTTCAAGGATCACCAAAAGGGAGCACTCAAGTGAACAACCCTGCCAAAGACACTGTCAGGAAGAAGAGTACTTCTGCAGGTCCTGTCAAGATCAAAGCTATTACCAAGAGTAAAGGGGTTGGTCCTTCAAAATCTTGGAGCAGGGTCATTCCAAAGAAAAGAAAAGAGCGGGAAATTGTTGAAACTGAATCTGATGTTGATGTAAATGTCCTTGACATTCCATTAAGGAAGAAGCCTACAACCAGTAAGTTTGCTGCTAGCATCCCTGAAGTTCCCATTTATAATGTGTCTTTCCACTATGCCTCTACTGTCAGCAGATGGAAATATGTTCTCCAAAAGAGATTGGCTGTTGAAAGGGAATCGGCTCCAATTGCTCTTGAAAACAAGGAGGTCTTAGAGCTGAATCAAGAAGCTGGAGTGCTAAAAAATGTGTGCAATCTACCCAAATGTTATGAGAAGCTGGTCAAAGAATTTGTGGTAAACCTATCTGAAGATTGTGGCAATAGCAGAAGTGCAGATTACAGAAAGGTGTTTGTAAGAGGTAAGTGTGTATCGTTCTCTCCTTCTGTGATTAATAAATTCTTGGGAAGAACAGATGAAGCTCAAACCGAGCTGGAAGTAACAGACAAACAAGTCTATCAAGTGATCATAGCCAAGCAGGTAAAAAGCTGGCCCATGAAAGAGAAGCTAACTGCAAGTAAGCTGAGCATCAAGTATGCAATGCTTCACAAAATAGGAGCAGCTAATTGGGTTCCAACAAATCACAAGTCCTCTATCTCAACCGTGCTTGGGAGATTTATGTATGTTGTAGGAACAAAGGCATAGTTTGATTATGGAGCATATATTTTTGACCAAACCATGAAGTATGCTGGAAGCTTCAGTATTAAGGGTCCAATCGCCTTTCCATCCCTCTTGAGTGGTATAATTCTGGATCAATATTCAAACATTCTCAATGAACATGATGTAGTGTGCAAAAGATAAAGTCCATTGGCTTTCCATTACAAACTAATTCAAGGAAAGCATGTTCCAGACATTGTCATGACATCAGCTGAAACTTCCAAATTTGGAGCATCAGTCAGTAAAGCAAAAGTCACAGCCATAATAAAAGAGACTTGCAAAGAACTGGAATCTAGAAAAATGTCTCTTGAACAAATGATACGTACTCTGGAAATGGATGAGAATGAGGAGTTTGCAGATGTAACACCCCTCTAATAACCCGCGGCAATTAAACAATTAATAAATCAGAGTAGGCATGCAAGGGGTATCACAATTCATAAAATAAATAAACACACGTCGGTACCTGTCATGCATTCACTGAAAACAACTGAAATTATAACTCAACAGATAAAATCATGTTTTACACAGCGGAATTAAAGCACACAGAGTCAACATTCATCATAATGTATCTGACTCAATCAACAACCAAATAGAGTTATAACCAAACTCATACACAAACGTGTTCCGAGTGTTACATCTACCAGAGCATGACACCGACACTATAACCAAAAACAGACTTATGAGCTAATCCTCACCAAGTCACGCCGCTATCCTCAATCTGAAAAATGACAACAAGTAAGGGTGAGTCTCATCACAGTTAACCAATGTTATCACATCACAAATAATAACATGTCATAGTTATATCATTCACCCAATCGTTTCATATTCAGACAATCACCAATCATATATCCACAGACAAACAAACAATCAACACATAACATATATAATCATGTTATAGCAAATCATGCACATGTATGAAACTGACACTATGCATGTGGTACCAATCATCACCAGTGGAATCATCCACCGACCGATCTATCATCAATTCAGAAACGGTCCTGCCAGCACCAATTCCACACAATGGGAATTCTGCCCCTCGATGAATCCTCTCATCATATAGGATTCAACTCATGTTTATGAATGCATGTAACATATATATAACATACTTTCATCATTACCAATCTACGAGTAGCATCAACTATACTCATTTCATCATCATCATCAATAACAAGCATGTTCATATATACATCACATCATTCAACATAATCAATCATCAGTAAACCACAGAATCACATTACAAGGTTTACACAGTACGAAACAGTACACAAACAGACATACCAACCGAAAGTTACACATCATCGAACTTTCCAGAAAATCACAAAACAGAAATTTCACACACAACACGCCATACGCGTATCACTATGCCTCATACGCATCCATACACGTTTCAACACGCCTCATACGCGTATCATACGCAATCCACCAGAACACAAAAATAGCCTGTAAACCATCACATACGCGTATCAGTTCTCCATACGCGTATCACCAGAGCTATGTTCCTCTTTCCAAAATTCCATACGCGTATCAGCCCTGCCATACGCGTATCACCAGAATAATTTTTCCTCTACAATTATTCCCATACGCGTATGTGCATCCTCATACGCTCTCGTACGCAACACACCAGTACGTGGTTCTTGGGACAGGGCAACTGCGTATCATACGCGTATAGCCCCTTGGGAGTGTCCCCCATACGCGTATCAGCCTCATTCCATACGCGTATGGCACTATTTATTACGCGAAACACCAGAAATGCCCAGTAACCTGCAGAATTCGACACAGTCCAAAAACCCATTCGTTCCCACTCATACCAGTCTACGAAATTGAGTCCAAAAACCAGAAAAATGCATCTAACAGTGTACGAATTCATCCACAAACAGTAGCATATGATTCTCTAACCAATTCTATTCATCATATCCTAATCTATCAGTTATTAGGGATTACAGTTCAAACCCAAATGATGAACACAGATGAATGTTTCAGAATTTGGAATCAATCAACCAAATAATATTCCTAATCCACATTACTACTCATAACACGATAATAGAGATTAAACGGAGAGTCCCCCCTTACCTCAGATAATTGTTCTTGATCTTTGGTCTCTCCCTCTACAGATCTCCTTCAGTTCCTCGTGTTCTCAGCCTTCGTTCTTTCACGTTCTTTCTTCCTTTCCAGTTCCAAATGTTTATGAAAATAATATAATATTTTAGTAAAAAGGATTATAAAATTACCCTCCCTCTTTTACTAATTACTCATATGGCCCAAATGCCATAAACCATTATTTTCACAAAATCCCCAATAATTCTAATTATTAATTCAATAATCCAATTAAATTAATATTAAAATTATACGGGTGTTACAACTCTCCCCCACTAAAAGAGTTTTCGTCCTCGAAAACATACCTCAGGAAAAAGTTCTGGATAAGAGTCCTTCATCTGACTCTCAAGCTCCCAGGTAACATTTCCCTCAGCTGGTCCTCCCCAAGCCACTCTGTCCAAAGCTATTTCCTTGCCACGCAATTGCTTCAGCCTTCGATCCTCAATCCTCACCGGTAAAGTCTCAACAGTCAAGTTATCTTTCACCTGTACATCATCTACTTGGATCACATGGGACGGATCTGAAACATATTTCCTCAACTGAGATACATGAAACACATCATGCAAATTCGCAAGCATCGGCGGTAAAGCGATACGATAAGCCACTTCTCCCACCCTTTCTGAAATTTGGAATGGTCCAATAAAACGCGGAGTCAACTTCTTCGACTTCAATGCCCGACCAATCCCTATCATAGGAGTAACTCTCATAAACACATGATCTCCCTCTTGAAACTCAAGTGTTTTCCTCCTTTTGTCATAATAACTCTTTTGTCGACTCTGAGAAGCTTTCATCTTCTCTTGAATCATTCTAATCTTCTCTGTAGTCTGTTGTACAATTTCTGGACCAATCACAGCACTCTCACCAGATTCGTACCAACACAACGGCGTCCTACATCTCTTACCATACAAAGCCTCAAATGGAGCCATACCAATACTCGAATGATAACTGTTGTTGTAGGTAAACTCAATCAAAGGCAGATAACTATCCCAAGTACCTCCTTTTTCCAACACACAAGCACGTAACAAATCCTCTAACGACTGAATCGTCCTCTCAGTCTGTCCATCAGTCTGCGGATGATAAGTAGAACTCAATCTCAGCTTAGTACCCAAAGCTTTCTGCAAACCTTCCCATAATTTAGATGTAAACCTCGGATCTCTGTCCGACACAATACTCGAAGGAATACCATGAAGACTAACTATCTTCTCAATATACAACTGAGCTAGCTTCTCCATCGGATAATCCATTCTCACCGGTATAAAATGTGCAGACTTCGTCAACCTGTCTACCACAACCCAGATAGCTTCACAATTTCTAACAGTTCTCGGCAAACCCGAAACAAAGTCCATTGATATGCTATCCCACTTCCACTCAGGAATAAACATCGGTTGCATAAACCCAGATGGTTTCTGATGCTCAATCTTTGACTTCTGGCAAGTCAAACAAGAATACACAAATTCAGCAATCTCCTTCTTCATTCCAGGCCACCAAAACAACTTTTTCAAATCATGATACATCTTAGTAGCACCAGGATGAATACTCAACCCACTACGGTGTCCTTCTTCCAAAATACGCTTTCGGAGTTCATCAACATCAGGAACACAAACTCTATCACCAAACCTTAGTATACCATTCTCGTCAACTCTGAATTCACCAGTCTTGCCTTGATTAACCAAAGTCAACTTATCAATCAATCCAACATCAGCTTTCTGACCTTCTCTGATTTCTTCAAGAATACCACTAGTCAGCTTCAGCATACCCAATTTAACACTAGTAGGAGTACTTTCACACACTAAACTCAAGTCTCTGAATTGTTCAATCAAATCCAATTCCTTCACCATCAGCATAGACATATGTAAAGTCTTCCTACTCAATGCATCAGCCACAACGTTTGCCTTACCCGGATGGTAATTCAAACCAAAATCGTAATCCTTCAGAAATTCTAACCACCTTCTCTGTCTCATATTCAGCTCTTTCTGATCAAAGAGATACTTCAAGCTCTTATGATCACTGAACACCTCAAATATCGAACCATACAAATAGTGTCGCCACAACTTCAAAACAAAGACCACGGCTGCCAACTCCAAATCATGAGTCGGATAATTCCTTTCATGCACTTTGAGTTGTCTCGACGCATAAGTGACCACTTGTTGATTCTGCATCAGTACACCACCTAGACCCATCAGTGACGCGTCACAATAAACCACAAATGATTCTGTCGGATTCGGCAAAATCAAAATAGGAGCACTAGTCAATCTCCTCTTAAGCTCTTGGAATCCTTCTTCACACTTGGCATCCCAAATAAAGGCTTGTCCCTTCCTGGTCAACGTAGTTAACGGCAATGCTAACTTTGAAAACCCCTCAATGAACTTTCTGTAATAACCTGCAAGACCAAGAAAACTACGAATCTCTAATACTGACTTCGGAGCTTCCCACTGAGACACAGCTTCAATCTTTGTAGGATCCACAGCAATACCATTCTTAGAAATCACATGTCCAAGAAAACTAACTTTCTCTAACCAAAATTCACACTTCGACAGTTTGGCAAAAAGTTGCTTTTCTTTCAACAATCCTAACACAGTTCTGAGATGCTCTGCATGTTCTTCCTCATTTTTAGAATATATCAGAATATCATCTATAAATACCACCACGAACTTATTGAGATAAGGATGAAAGATCCTGTTCATATATTCCATAAAAACACCAGGTGCATTAGTAACCCCAAACGGCATTACAGAATACTCATAATGTCCATACCTCGTTCTAAAAGCAGTCTTCTGAATATCGCCATCTTTCACACGTATCTGATGATACCCAGACCTCAAATCAATCTTACTAAATACACATGCTCCAACCAACTGATCCATCAGATCATCAATCCTCGGCAATGGATACCGATTCTTGATAGTAACCTTGTTCAATTGTCTGTAATCTACACACAGCCTCATTGAACCCTCTTTCTTCTTTACCAGTAACACAGGCGCACCCCACGGTGAAACACTAGGATGAATAAATTTCTTCTCAAGCAATTCCTATAACTGCTTCTTCAGTTCAGCTAATTCAGACGGCGACATACGGTACGGTGCCATCGACACTGGACTAGTTCCCGGAACCAATTCAATAGAAAACTCCACTTCTCTTTCCGGTGGTAATTCATTCACATCTTCTGGAAAGACTTCTGGAAACTCACACACCACAGGCAATTCGCCTCTCGCCCCTTTTTCCTTCACATTCATCAATGCAAACAACATAAACACAGTTGCACCATTACCGATAGCCTCATTCACTTGTCTAGCTGTCATCTCCAGATTATCATTACTAACCTCTTTAGGAAAGATTACCGTCTTTGTAAAACAGTTGATATGAACACGGTTGAACTCCAACCAGTTCATTCCCAGGATCACATCAAGTTCTTTCAACGGAAGGCACACTAAGTCCATCCCGAATTCTCTACCAAAAATGTCAACCGGACAATTCAGGCATGCAGACGAAGTAGTTACTGAACCCGACGCAGGAGTGTCAATAACCATACTTCCATTTATATCAGAAATCTCAAGATTCAACCTCATAGCACAATCCAAGGAAATAAAAGAATGAGTTGCTCCAGTATCAATAATTGCAACTAAAGGTGTGCCATGAATGAAACACGTACCTTTAATCAACCTGTCCTCTGGAGTAGTATCTGACCCGGTCAAAGCAAAAACCTTTCCTCCTGACTGGTTCTTCTTTGGCTTAGGACAATTAGGACTGATGTGACCTTCTTCTCCACAGTTGAAACAAGTCACAATCCTTTTCTTGCAGTCAGCAGCAATATGACCCACTTGGTCACACTTGTAACACTTCCTCTGATCAACCTTGCATTCATTCCTACGATGTCCCATCTCACCACAATTATAACACCTGATACGAGCACTGGAATCTCCCCCACTGGGTTTCTTCCAATCAACAGGTTTACCTCTACCATATGGCTTACCTCTATCCATGGGCTTCTTACCCTTTCTGTCAACTAACTCGCGAGAGTGAGATGACTTCAGCTTGATGCTATCTTCCTCAAAAATCCTGCTACAATCTACCAGGTCAACAAACCTCCGGATCCTCTGGTACCTGATACCCTGCTTGATCTCATCACGAAGACCATTCTCAAATTTGACACATTTCGAGAACTCACTGGCTTCATCATCATTGTAGTGCACATAGTACCTTGCCAGTTCCACAAACTTGGCAGCATATTCCGGTACTGACATATTGCCTTGAACCAGTGCCAGAAATTCAACTTCCTTTCTTCCCCTGACATCCTCAGGAAAATACCTCCTCAGAAATTCCCTCCTGAACACAGCCCAGGTAATTGCTGTATTACCAGCATCCAGCTCGGCTTTAGTTGACAACCACCAGTCATCAGCTTCCTCAGATAACATGTGAGTGCCAAACCTCACCTTAAGGTTCTCGGCGCAGTCAATGACTCGGAAAATCCTCTCGACCTCCTTGAGCCATTTCTGAGCACCCTCTGGATTATGCGTGCCTTTGAACATTGGAGGATTGTTCCTCTGAAAATTCCCCAATTGCCTATCAGCACCGATTCCTGCTCCTACAGTCCCTCCTCCAAGCACACCAGCAATCATACCCAGAGCCTCTGCGAGAGCATCATCGTTTCTTCCTCTTCCAGCCATTGTTCTGCTTAATCACAAATAACCCAGTCAGAACAAAAGTATCGACAATAACTCGTATTAGTCGCATACACCGAAGGACTGACACAAAGACTCTGGTCACAACGACCGACTATGCTCTGATACCACTATTGTAACACCCCTCTAATAACCCGCGGCAATTAAACAATTAATAAATCAGAGTAGGCATGCAAGGGGTATCACAATTCATAAAATAAATAAACACACGTCGGTACCTGTCATGCATTCACTGAAAACAACTGAAATTATAACTCAACAGATAAAATCATGTTTTACACAGCGGAATTAAAGCACACAGAGTCAACATTCATCATAATGTATCTGACTCAATCAACAACCAAATAGAGTTATAACCAAACTCATACACAAACGTGTTCCCAGTGTTACATCTACCAGAGCATGACACCGACACTATAACCAAAAACAGACTTATGAGCTAATCCTCACCAAGTCACGCCGCTATCCTCAATCTGAAAAATGACAACAAGTAAGGGTGAGTCTCATCACAGTTAACCAATGTTATCACATCACAAATAATAACATGTCATAGTTATATCATTCACCCAATCGTTTCATATTCAGACAATCACCAATCATATATCCACAGACAAACAAACAATCAACACATAACATATATAATCATGTTATAGCAAATCATGCACATGTATGAAACTGACACTATGCATGTGGTACCAATCATCACCAGTGGAATCATCCACCGACCGATCTATCATCAATTCAGAAACGGTCCTGCCAGCACCAATTCCACACAATGGGAATTCTGCCCCTCGATGAATCCTCTCATCATATAGGATTCAACTCATGTTTATGAATGCATGTAACATATATATAACATACTTTCATCATTACCAATCTATGAGTAGCATCAACCATACTCATTTCATCATCATCATCATCAATAACAAGCATGTTCATATATACATCACATCATTCAACATAATCAATCATCAGTAAACCACAGAATCACATTACAAGGTTTACACAGTACGAAACAGTACACAAACAGACATACCAACCGAAAGTTACACATCATCGAACTTTCCAGAAAATCACAAAACAGAAATTTCACACACAACACGCCATACGCGTATCACTATGCCTCATACGCATCCATAGACGTTTCAACACGCCTCATACGCGTATCATACGCAATCCACCAGAACACAAAAATAGCCTGTAAACCATCACATACGCGTATCAGTTCTCCATACGCGTATCACCAGAGCTATGTTCCTCTTTCCAAAATTCCATACGCGTATCAGCCCTGCCATACGCGTATCACCAGAATAATTTTTCCTCTACAATTATTCCCATACGCGTATGTGCATCCTCATACGCTCTCGTACGCAACACACCAGTACGTGGTTCTTGGGACAGGGCAACTGCGTATCATACGCGTATAGCCCCTTGGGAGTGTCCCCCATACGCGTATCAGCCTCATTCCATACGCGTATGGCACTGTTTCATACGCGAAACACCAGAAATGCCCAGTAACCTGCAGAATTCGACACAGTCCAAAAACCCATTCGTTCCCACTCATACCAGTCTACGAAATTGAGTCCAAAAACCAGAAAAATGCATCTAACAGTGTACGAATTCATCCACAAACAGTAGCATATGATTCTCTAACCAATTCTATTCATCATATCCTAATCTATCAGTTATTAGGGATTACAGTTCAAACCCAAATGATGAACACAGATGAATGTTTCAGAATTTGGAATCAATCAACCAAATAATATTCCTAATCCACATTACTACTCATAACACGATAATAGAGATTAACGGAAAGTCCCCCCTTACCTCAGATAATTGTTCTTGATCTTTGGTCTCTCCCTCTACAGATCTCCTTCAGTTCCTCGTGTTCTCAGCCTTCGTTCTTTCACGTTCTTTCTTCCTTTCCAGTTCCAAATGTTTATGAAAATAATATAATATTTTAGTAAAAAGGATTATAAAATTACCCTCCCTCTTTTACTAATTACTCATATGGCCCAAATGCCATAAACCATTATTTTCACAAAATCCCCAATAATTCTAATTATTAATTCAATAATCCAATTAAATTAATATTAAAATTATACGGGTGTTACAGCAGATACTGAAGAAATGGAAGATAAAGATGATCAAGAATTGGAAGAAGAAAATGCTAGTCCTGCTGATGACCCTGAGAAAGAAAGTTCTTCAGACACCTCAGCTGGATCTGACTCTGAGCACTAATTGCAACTAGAGTCTAGTGTGTTTAGTTTTGTTTTGTTTGATTTGTTCTTTTGCATTTAGTTCCGTCTGTTTTATTTTTCTTCACGGATAGTTTAAATTTTTGGAGTTATTTAAACTCGTTGAGCGAGGAGTTTTCTTTTGGTTTTGGAAACATTTGTGGCCAAACATGGGGGGATGTATTATGTGTCACCCCAGAACAACAAGAATGGTGGTTGTGTGTGATCAACAATTCTATTTGCTTATCTCTGTGTTGATCTGTTTGTGCTTGTGTTACTCTTGTGGTTGTCTGTCTGTTTTTGTCTGAGCACTGTGTGCATACTGGTGATGTATGCTGTTTGTTTGTATTAGCTTGTGTTATTGTGTTTTGGTTATCCGCTGCAAGTTTTTCTCTGGTATGGTGTGACAGGATGTTTTAGCCAAAAAATTTCCAAAGGGGGAGATTGAAGGTGTTTGCATGTTGGCTGCATTATTGGTAAAACATACCTGGTTGATTGTGTATATGCAGGTTGCATATATGTGTGGAGCTAATACAGGTTTTGTAGTGAACGTCATGATCGATGTCATGACATCCATGTGTGACAGCAAGAGCTGTTACTGTTTATTAATTGTGTTTCCTGATTTATCACTTTTATCTGTTTAGGAAACTTTCTATTGAGTGCTGCACATTTCGTTCAGAAGATCCTACTGACAACACATTGTGTAACAGACAGTTGGTGTGTGAATTAGGTTAACTTTGTTAACCCTAATGTGTTTCTTAAAAAGCCCAAGGCCCAAAACTGCATATAAAAAGACCTGCAATCCTAATTTGGAACGCAGACAGAAGATTGTGTATTGTGAAGAACTGTTGTTCTGTAACTGTCTCGTGTGATCCACACTATTATCTTTGATGATTGCGTTGGAATTAGTTTGTGTTTTTGTTGTGTCACTCTAAGCTTTTAAGCACGAGTGTGTGTCTCTTGATTGAAGCTTTTAAGCAGATCAAGGTGTGTTTTTGAAGTGTGTTTTCTATCTGTAATTGTTTATTGTGTATGTGTAATCACTGCTGTGATTGAGGGGGAGTGGAATGGAGATATTCCATATCTAGGTAGAACCTAGGTAGAAGGGTCATTGGGTAGTGATTAAGTGAGAAGTTATAAACGGGAGAGTTTAGCTTTGAATTGATACTACTGATAGTGGACTTCATCCCTTGCTTGGTAGCCCCCATAGTAGGTTGTTTGAACCGAACTGGGTAAACAATTCTCTGTGTTCTTTACTGTATTATGTTGTTTTGTTATTTCTGTCTGTGCTTCATAATTGTAGATGTCATAACATCCAGTTTGACATCGAGCGTGTGTTACTTGAATTTTCAATAACCTTCACATCATTAACACAACCATTCAAAATGAAACTCATTATGCAACTTGAAATTATGCACATGCATGTGGTACCATTGTGTGGTGTCGTTTTTTTCCCTCCCCGTTTCACTTGGGAGGACGGCACGCCGGACCCTTCACGCGAAATTTGGAAGGAGAGAGACGCCCTTGTACGATGAATTTTATTTCAGTTCTTCCTACGATAGCACACGGACTTTTTAATTATCCTACGAGGAGGAAGGGGAAAAAGATCTCAAATAAACCCTAAGAGTTTTCTAGGTGTGGGGATTTCACCTAATCAGAAGTTCTGGAGTCCGGGAGGTCGGTTATTCATAGGGAAGGTTTTAAGCACCCTACATATCCATAGTACTCTTTAGGAACCTTCTCTGTGTCTATGTGTTTGTGTTAGCTAATTGATTGGGAAAGTTTCTCCTTTGTGTTTGGAGAGAGAATTGAATTGAATTGAATTGAATTGAATTGAAAGATAGAGGAACTGACTGTTTTTGGTTTTTGTTTAGCTCGCTGAGATTCCATGTGAATCTCATGCCTACATATCCCTAATGGAAGTCAGAGCTTTTTGTAGTTCGGGGAACTAATTAGGGAAATGAATTGATTTTTTTGGGTGCCTTGCTTGAAGCTCAAGGTTGAAGCTTGGATTAAATCTCTGTCTACAAGAAAGAGACATGAAGTCATCTTTACAGAGAGGTTTTTCTACTATTCCACCACAAACATTTGAAGTGACAGAAAAGCTGAGTTTGTTTCATAAGAGAGGGGTCTTACTTGTGTGTGTGCAAGTATGCCAGTCGCATGTCTCTTGAATGAAAGAAAGATTCTCAACCAGATTAGGGAAAGTGTACAAGTCTGGGTGTGTGTGCCTCAGTGCATGCCTTTCAGAGTCCTAAATGGGAGAATGTTTGAAATTGAAATTGAAATGTTTGTAATTAAGAATGTGGTGAAATAGAAGAAATATCTCTCTATAGAGATAAATCATGTCTATCTACTGTATGAAAGATTTGAATTTTTGACTGTCTTGTATGAGGCCCAAGCTTGAGGCTTAAAAGAGGTTTTATTGACTCTGGGAGATGACTCTACTGGGAATTGACCTTGACTAAAAGAATTTGTGTTCTATATGAAGCCCAGAATTGAGGCTGACTCTAGTTGGAGAGTGTTTATTTTATTTGATTGAAAAGTTTATTTAGTGTTCTGTACAAAGCCCAGAATTGTGGCTGACTCTACTTAGGGAGACATTATTTTCTACCTTGTACAAAGCCCAAGGTTGTGACTGACTGCTGAGGAAACAGAGTTTCGAGACAATGGATGACTCTATTTTATGCCTTGTACAAAGCCCAAGGTTGTGGCTGACTTAGTGGGGAAAGACTCATTGTGGAGACTCTATTTTATGCCTTGTACAAAGCTAAAGGTTGTGGCTGACTCTTAATGGGGGAAGATCTATCAGTGTGGGATCTTTTGACTTAAATGGGAATATCTGCCTTGTACAAAGTCCAAGGTTGAGGCTAACTCTACTGGGGGTTACTCTGATGTTCAGAGATTAAAGGTTGACCCTTCTGGGGACTGTGCTCTTATTAAGCAGGGAGTGATGAATGAAAGCCCAGAGTTGAAGGTTGACCTTACTGGGGAATTCGTTTGAGTGATTGAGACTGACTCAGGGTTGACTCTACCGGGAAGTTTTAAAGGTTTGAATGAAAGATGATTTGGAAGCTAACCATTTCCAAGGAATTTGGATTTGAAGGATTGATTTTGGAGGCTGACCCTTTCCAGGGGATTTTAACTTATGAAAGATTGATTTTAACTTCTTGTTTAAAGCCCAAGATTAAGGCTTACTGCGCTGAGGAGATTCCATATGTGGAATCTAGACTCTACTAAGGAGAAGACTTATTAAAGATTGAAGATAAAGGTGACAGAGACTGTCCATGCCTCTCATTCCCAAAGGTGAACTCAATGCTGAGATTGAGACATACTGCTTATTTGAAATCTGGTTTGAAGATTAGAAGAAACTCACCAGGGTAGGCTAAAAGGTGACTAAAGACCTATTCCTATGTTTATGAAAACCTGATGGGTTCTTGTATACAAGCTCAAGAGAAAGCTGTGAATATGCTTTTAAGAAACTTGTGGTGTCATACCCCAAAATTTGCCCTCCCATATTCCACCTACAATGATTCAAAATTTAAGATCCAGTCCCAAAGATTACTCATTCAAAAGTCCAGATGATCCACAGTGAACTGGTTTGACTTAAAAGTCAACCATAATCAGAGCATAGTCAAAGCCTCCCAATTTTGGTTAACATCAAGTATGTCAAGTACAACCATCATTTGAGCAAAGATTGATCATGATTCCATTAATAGAAACTCAGAGATGAACAAATACACAAAGGTTCAAATTAGGGTTTCTTAGGAGAAAGTCAACCCAACTTTGACTGGGCATAACTTTCACATGGAACATCAAAAATTCCCCACTCAAAGCCTATTTTGAAGGAAATTGGATTCTCTACAACTTTGTCCCTAACAAGCCAGGGCTAGAAATGATTCATTTGAGAGATACAGTGCAAAAGATTACAGGTCCTTTTCAGGCATCCTTCAAAAGCAGTTTTTTCCCAAGAAGGATATGATCAAGATAAAAGCTCCAAATGGAAAATATATTCCAAAGTGGCTTGTAGAGGACCTCTTGAGGTTTCCAAAAAGTATTACAACTCCCTCATAGCCTAAAAATTGAGTGAGATATGATTGATCAAAGTTGGGCGATTTATGAGGACCAAATGTGAAATAAAGGAGGTCTAAGTTGGATTTCTTGCAAATGGGCCTATATTCTATGACTCAAACTTGGTCCACAAGCTACCCAAACCACATGCCACAAATTTTGCTTTCTATTTTAATTAATATAATTTTATTTCATTTTTTAATGATTTAAAGTAATTTAATTAAAAGAAAATCAAATATTGTGTCAAAAATATTCACATAAATTACTTTCAATCAACATTTATGGCTGAAAATCATATATTTTCGTGGATTATTGGTGGAGGAAGAAATTGATACAATTTTAGGCCAAAATAGAAAGTTTCCATTTGAAAATAAAATCAATTTTCTCAAGTTGGCAAGATTTGATTCAAAGGGCTTTGGGATAGTTTTGTTGACCTAATTTGATCCCCTATAAGTACATGACACAAGGCATATGAATAGGGGGACGCACAATTCTGATCAGAGGCATATCACAAGAACAAAAAAACCTCACTCAAAACCAAGATTCGGATTTGAGGAATTGGAAACTCTCAAGAGCTTTTAAGGATTGCAAAAGGTTCCTCAAAGGTTTCTGAAGGTGTCTGGATCGCTTCTCTGCAACAACACCCCCAGATAACCCTCCAATTAACCGAGGTATGTAACTTTAAAACCATGGTCGATTAGCATAACTCGTGCGCTATTATTACCAATTGATTGCATATTTTGATCGAGCATGAAGCTCTGAATGTTTCTGGGCGTTTAGGTTTGAGTTTTAGGGTATAAAACGCATTCGGCCTTTGGAGGCCGAATTAGGGTTCTTAAATTCAAAATAGGGATTTCTTGTAGAAGTAAAATTAGATCAAGATAAGTGTGTATTTGAATTCGTGGAGGCTGGACGAAACTTTCTGCATAGGTGCGAAATATTTTTGGTCAAGCACGGGCTAATCGTTATTATTCAGGTTAAATCGCTATGAACTGATTCGTAGCAAAATCGTAGCAAATGTGTGTAGTTTGTTTGCAGGATCATTGGGGAAGATGATGAGGTGTCAAAACGTGACCGGTTCATTTGAATTTTCGCGCCTGTTTCCATATGGGTCTGTTAATATTATATATTATATATTGCTTGCATCAACTGAACGAATAGCTTGCATAGTTGGAATGGTGGGGGGCGCGTGTGTCTGTCTTAGGGGTCCAGGGTTCGATCCCTGGCCCTTTCATAATTTTTTCTGATTTTCTAAACGTGATCCTATGCGCCTCCATATAAGCCAGGCACCATATACCCTCAGATCTGACCTCTTATCCACCACTCAGCTTAGATCCAACAGCCTAGGATTAATACCTATACCATATACCTTACTAACAACCACACATAATCATAACCTCTAATAACTTTAAATAATTTTGATTATTTGTTTATTTAAATTAAAATATCTTTTAATATATTATTTATTATATAATAATCATTTTTTTAAATGAATTAGGATATAATATTTATATTAAAATTTTAATTCGTTGTTCGTTCCGATTAAATCAATTAATCGCTATGGTCAATGATAATTTTAATTAAAATGATTATTTAATTAAAATGCAATTCAATTATATTTGATTAAATGGTTGCAATTATCTTATTGATTGTGATGATTAATCCTCCCTTGTTCTAAATTTAATTTGTTATTATTTGTAATCGTGTTAATCGGTTATGAGGGGTAACAATACAAAATAAAATTCACAAAAAATAATAAAATACATTAATTCATTATTAGTGATAATCGAATCAATCGATTTGAATTGGTAATGGTGCAAATCATTAATCTGTTAACTATGGCGATTGAATCTATTGATCGTTGCGGTTAATAGTGCTAAATTAAAAAATCAGGGTTGTACGCCCAAGTCCTAAAACACTTCCAAACCTCAAAACACTTCTCAAACCTTTCAAAACCACAACATTAGGCCATGGATTTTCATCCTCATCAATTAGACAATTCAAAAACGCTTTTCAAAGCACAAACAATTTCAAACACCTTCAATTCAAATTCTAAGGGCGTACAACCCTTCCCCGAACTACGTTGACTCTGATTCTCCCTAAGGAGATACGTAGGCACTTGGCAACAAGGCGAGTCCCCTTCCTTCAAACCCTAATCATGTCAATGATTAAAATTATTAACCCTATTCTATTTGTCACTTTTCTTTATATTTTGCCACAAACCTGCATCTTTGAAATGTTAGCCTTTAGGAAAGGGTTGAGGGTGCCTAACACCTTCCCTCGACCTGAATATAGTATCTTACCCCGAATCTCGTATCTACGTAGGGTTTCCTATTCGCCCTTCAGAATAGGTGGCGACTCTCTAAAGCTAAATTTTTAGGCAGGTTGCTACAGCTGGCGACTCTGCTGGGGAAAACTTAAATGGTGAATTACTATGCTCCTATAGGTTTTAGGTTTTGGCAGGGTTTAGGTTTGGCAGCTTTTTAGGGTTTGGCTAACGCGCCTTTTTCAGGGTTTACAATTATTTTTTTTTATTTCTTAAAAATTGTTTATTCATTTTTGTCTAAAAATATTTAATTATTTATAATATGTTTATATTTAACTGTCTATGTGAATATATTTATATTTTTGTTAACTATTATATTTTTATATACTGCTGGATATATTATGTAGTGTTAAAACCCTAAGTGTGGGAGTTAACTTTGAGACCAAAAGGGGACATGAATCGCCTTACGAGTCTCACTGATAACTCCACTCGGAGTGGGTTAGGTATTTGGAAAGGTCCGAAACGAAGCTTGACTTTGTGGAGGGCTGGACTGAATACTTAGCTGATCTCTCCGGGAACCTACCCCAAAAATTCGAACCTCATGGATAAAATGAGTTGTTCCAAAATCCGAAGAGACAAAAAGTCTCGGAGGCTACGAACGACCCCATGAGACCTTCTAGAACACCCCCTATTAAAAGGTTGGCTCCCAAGAGCCGCTACGTCGAACCTATGAACTTATGTGATTTGTGCTATATGTATATATTGTGTTGATCATTATTTTTATTATTTCTTTTTTCATTCATCATACATCATGTGCATTCGTGCATCATATTTTATTCAAAAAAAAAAAGAAAAAAGGATATCACACATATCATGCATGGCATACACGTCATTTTCATAACATTAAGAGAAGACTCCTCTTCTATATCCAGAATAAAGGACCATTAATCTAACATCCCGACCATATTATCAAACAAGGTTTCAGCAGAAGAAATCAATGGATCAGCTGGAACACAATCAAGCCGCCCTTCGTGAGGAAGTGGATCAACTAAAGGTTAGCGTGGAAGAGGTTAAAGGAGGTATGGCTCAGATGCTAGAATTCATGAAGGCCCTCCTAGACAAACAAGACAAAGCAAAAGAGGTTCAGTCTAGGGATACCCTGGTTCAGGATGAGATCCCTAATTATGTCAATGATTAAAATTATTAACCCTATTCTATTTGTCACTTTTCTTTATATTTTGCCACAAACCTGCATCTTTGAAATGTTAGCCTTTAGGAAAGGGTTGAGGGTGCCTAACACCTTCCCTCGACCTGAATATAGTATCTTACCTGGAATCTCGTATCTACGTAGGGTTTCCTATTCGCCCTTCAGAATAGGTGGCGACTCTCTAAAGCTAAATTTTTAGGCAGGTTGCTACATGTGGGTCCTTGTATTGTAAGCCCAAAAGGAGGCTAATCGAGGGTCATCGAGGGTCCTTGTTATAGCACAAGAGAAAGTTATGTTAGTTTTGAACTTAGTTTGGCTCTAAGCAAATGGGTAAGAGGTTTCACCGGGAATAATTCCTCTTGGGTGGATGTGCCCTATTTTTGTTCTAGGCTTTTTTCAATATATTTCACCGGGAATAATTCATCTTGAGGTTTAAACTAAGGAATTATAATTAGAAAAGAGCCTTCACCGGGAAGACTGTCATACGGTGAACTGACTTTTAAAGAAATTTTGCGGTAAGCAAGAGTCGCCACCGACTTTTATTTTATCCAAATATCGGAAAGGCTAAAAGAACAGGAAAAACCTTTTAAATAAAATAGGGTTCGGGGGGTAATTACGCAAAGGGAAGGTGTAAGGCATCCTTTGCATCCATGGTTTTCCATGGGCTCTTAATTGCTTTGCTCGTTTTTTGAAAAGAAATGTAGAAGAAGAAAGCGGACTTTTAGCTCGTAAATGAGCGTAGCCATTTTGAAGATTTATGAGAAAGAATATGAAAGATTTTTAGAGCAATGCAAAGCAATTAGGGGCAATTACCTTATAGTTTGAAAAAGGATTTCTTTTAGCCTTTCAGCGTGAAAAGGGTATATCCTTGCCATAAGAGGGCAAGAAGCCTTTCATTTGGAGGTTGAAGGGTCATCGCATTATCGTTCTCCACAGGACTGACCCATGCCATAGAGAGGAAGGTAGTCTAAGGGAAGGACCAGAATAGCCTTTTTCGTAGGCAACCAGAGGATACCTCAGCCTTTTCGTAGGCAACTTCCGAGGGTCGAGATCATGTGTATCAAAGGAAGCATCATTAGGGACCATGATCTTAATCGAGGCAACATGGCTGAGGTATCCTCGTATTCGAGGGACTGGCTATTCTGCAAAAAAACACAAGGCAACAAGGCAACAGGCAATAGAGAGGTTTACCCAAAAGTGTGCGTGTGTGCACAATCACGTGGTCAGATTCATATATTTATCTTATAGTTAAGTGATTCTAATTGAATTAACAAGTTGCACTCCCTAGGGTTACTAACCACAACAATTAATATTGATAATCAAAGCAATAAAGGGAAAGGGGAAAATGAAACCAGCAGAGGAAAGGGGAATTGAAACCAGCGAGATAATAAACAAATAAGTCTAACACAAGTAATAATTAAGATCAGGGTTTAGAGTTACCGACTCTGCGAAGCTTTGGCATTTGGCAAACCCTGAAAAGGTGGAAAAATGGAAAACAGAAATAGGGTGAGTGCATTATCAGTTCGGAGGCAAACTTTACTAACCCTAAAAATAAAGAATAAAGAAATTTAAAATAAATAAAGTAAATAGGCACTTAGCTTCGAATTTGATCTGATATGGTTGGCGGGAAGCCTCGGGGTTAACCCTGAAAAATGGCAAAGCAAAGGCAAAAAGTGAATGTAGGCAGATCAAACCCCTGATTTAAAGAGAAACAAAATAGACTTTAAAATAATAATTAAATAGAATACTTGGCTTCGGATTCTGAAGGCGCGTGGTCGGAAAGCGTTTGAAAAGTAACCCTGAAAAGGCACAAAGAATAAATATCTCAATGTATGGAATGATCCTCGTAAACCCTGATTAGGGTACGGATTGAACGAAATAACGTAGATGATTTAATTAATTATTAGTCTCGCGACCTAATCAATTAAATCAAGACGAGAAAATAAAACCGGACACCAAAGTATTTCTATGAATTTTTTAGAATTAAAATAATTCATGTATTGAAAATATTTAAGTAAATAAATATGATATTAAGAAAATAAGATCATTAATAAATATTAATTATAAATAAATAAATAAATAATTTTAAAAAGAGAAGAAAATAAATATAAGAAGATAAATTAAATAAATAAATAAAATGAAAGAAAAGATAAATATTAAATATAATATAAATTAATAAATATAACAAAGAATAATTTAAATAATAAACACATGTTAAAGAAAATAAGGATAAAGATTATTATAAAAAAAGTTTGTAGAAAACTAATCTTATTTTTAAAAAAAACAAATTAAACAAAAACATATAGATATACATATAAAAAAAACCGGTTGTGTAATTATAAATAAAAAAATTAAAAAAAACTTAACTTTTGGTTGTGTGTGGTGCATCTCTGGAGGTGTACGATGCACATGCGGCTTGAGGGACGTTGGATCGGAGATTGGCGTGATCGGATGGCCAGAGAGCGTGGGTGCATGGTACTTGCATGGGCCGCTGGACATTGGATCCTTCAGCATTCAGAAAGGCCAGCGCGCCTTTTTCATTTGAAAAGAACCAATGAGGCGTTGACACCTCTCGTCTTCCTCCTTCGCACGTCGCCTTAGACCAACCCTTTACCTACGGTTGCGCCTTCCGTCGCTACAGCTTCTGCAGTTGACAAATAACGCAATACGCAACAAAAATACATTGCAAAACCAAAGATTAAACGGGTTTAGCCTCCTGAATACAATGGTATCATTGATATAGGCTAATTTCACCTGTATACGAAAACCCTAAAGTGGAGCTTTCCTAACCTAACAATGACGAATCTTCACACAGGTAATTAAACAGGAATTGAACGACTCAGGAACACCCAAAACATCATGGGGAACATAAATATATGATTGAATTGTATGTATGATGCGTGAAACATGGTATTCGAATCAAAGTTCAAAAGGGAGCAAACCGAGTGTTATGGGAGACAATTCACAAAGTATCCGGGCCTGGGGATGATAGGAAAAGCTTCAGGAGTTCCTCAGGAGCGTGTTTGAACCTTCAGAATTCTTTGAATTAGGCTGCTACCCCCAGAACGATTTTCAGAATTCTTTGAGTTTTCTTGGACTTGGTTAGGGTTCTTTGCAGCCAATTTTCGTCCCCTGATGATTTGTTTAGGTTATGCTCTTATAGGAGATGGGTTTTAGGTCAGAGTTAGAATCAAATATCTTCTAAATCATGAGATTGGATTTTTGAGAAATTTGATTGAAAAAGTGCATTGAATCTTTCTATTTTTGCCCAATATTTGATTCAATTTGTTTCAATCATTGTTTGGTCAATTAAGAGAAATATATTTGATTGATTCCTTGACTTAAAATTGAAGCAAATAATATTTCACACTTATTTTATTATTTTATATAATTTATTCATGGTTTAAAATGATAAAAAACCATAAAATAATTAATAGAAATAATAAAAATGACATGACTCTTGCTTTGGGGCGAGCATGGGCTTAGGATACAGATCGGAAGGAAAGAACATAGGCCCATTTGGAGATATTTGGAGTTTTGAACCTTTTCTCTTCACATTTTCCTTCTCAAATTTGTCCAACTCTGACAAAGCCTATCTCCCTCAATTTTTGAGGTATGGAGGAGTTCTAGGACTTTTTAGAAACCTCAAAGAGTCCTCTAACCAATGTTTTTGTTCCCATATCAAAATAATGTTCCATGCTCCTTGTGTGTTCTTTTGAAAAAGTGACTTTTTGTTGACTTTTGAAAAGGGCCTATAATGTTTTGGTCCATATCTCTCAAATGAAGCATTTTTAGACTTGGCATGTAAGAGACAAAATTGTAGAGAATCAAATTTCCTTCAAAATAAGCTTTGGATGGAAAATTTCTGATGTTCCATGTGAGAGTTATGGCTGGTCAAAGCTCAGTTGACTTTCTCCTATACAAACCCTAATTTAGAAACTTTTTGATTTGTTGATTTTTGATCTTTCCTTGATGAACCATGATCAATTCTTGATCAAATGGTGAATGATACTTCAATATTAGGATTTTTGACAAAAAAATCAGGAGTTTTGACTTTACTTTGCCCACAGTTGATTTTTATGTCAACCCAGTCGACTGCTGACTTTCTGAACATTTGAATGATCAATCCTTTAAGCTGAGACTTGATACTTGTCATAGAGGTAATGTGAGATACTTTGAGCCATATGGGATGTCTTGGAGCCATTGATTCATCGATTTTCCTTTGAACAAACCAAACCTTAGTTTCTGAGCCTTGTATAGGAGAATGTGTCTTGGAGCTTTATGTATTGGTTTGAATTTGTATAAGAGAAATAGTATGGGCAAATTTTGGGATATGACAGCTGCCCCTGCTCAATTTTCTTATATCTGAAGATGTAGAGTGGTTTGTGCGTCAGTCGGAATCTGAAGGTAGAAGAGGATTGAACACTAGAATACCCAGAAATTTGCCCTTGCTGAAGTAGGGACCTTTGTCGGAGATGGGTTTGAAGATGCCATCCAGGTGTATGATGGGGATGGGCTTAAAGATGCCATCCAGCTTGATAGAATTGAGAACCAGAATACGTCGTACATTAGATCATTTCTGGATAATAGATTGAGTCATGCGTTAGTCTGAATTTAGTTCGCATCAGTAGATGATGTCTGGAAAACCGTGCGTTAGGCTCGAAGGATGAGTCGTGCATTAGACTGTATCCAATTTGCATCCGTAGATGTCTGGAAAACCGTGTGTTAGGTTGAATCTGAGCTTAGTATGTTGAGAAATGTTTGTTGGAGATTGATCGTGTCAGCACCGTTCGTAGTAACTGAATTAGACTTGGGAAGGGTGATTATTTCTTAACTATCTCTGGAGAATACCCAGAACTAAGTATCAGAATTAAATTTTCGTCTTGATTATTTCTGAACTATCTCTGGAGGAAACCCAAAATTAAGTACCAGAATTAAATCTTCGTCTTGATTATTTCTGAACTATCTCGGGAGGAAACCCAAAATTAAGTACCAGAATTAAATCTTCGTCTTGATTATTTCTGAACTATCTCTGGAGGAAACCCAAAATTAAGTATCAGAATTAAATCTTCGTCTTGATTATTTCTGAGCTATCTTTGGAATAAATCCAAAATTAAGTATCAGAATTAAATCTCTGTCTTGATTATCTCTGAGCTATCTTTGGAAGATATCCAAAATTAAGAGTCAGTAGTAAATCACTATCTTGATTATATCTGAACCATCTTTGGAAGATATCCAAAATTAGGTGTCAGAACTAAATCTCTGTCTTGAATGAGTGTCAGAATTAAATCGTTGACTTGATTATATCTGCACTATATCTTGAAGATGTATAAGTAGACTGCAAAGGAAACATTAGTTTTATGCAATGTCGTGATGCATGCATTGTAATTTTTTTGAAATGAATGAGAGTGTTATGCATATGTAATGAGACGTATGTATGTTATGAATTCACTATGATATATGATGTATGAACATGATTTATGCTATTTTGAAGTATCTCGATTGAGAAAATAAATCTATTTGTCTTTGTGATTTTGATGTCTGATCTTATTTGAAGATGCTCAGTTGGGAATTTATGATTCTTGCTTGGGGATGATCAGTAACTTGATATACCCTGACTGGGGATTAGATATATTAACAAACCATGTTTGGAGTAGAGTAGCAGGTCGGGGAACAGACGATGTCAAAGATGTGAACTCTATTGAGGAGCTATGTCTTTGTCGGGTCGAGAGCATTTGAAGATATCTTCTTGAGGATTGCTCTGTGGGGATATGATTTCGTGAAGTCAGGAAGGCGTGGATGCCCTGAACATTGCCCCCAGTATTATAGTAACTACCATTCCTGGATTCGTATTGATTGGAAAACACCAATAAATTTTGATCGAAGCGTTGAACACGCCTTGTGTACTTTGCCCCCAGCTAGTAGGAACTTGAAGAGATTCACCTTGCGAGGACTTTATGAAATGTATATTGTAAGTGACATGCCCTTAGTAATCGTACACTTAGGATGATGCCCCTGACTGTTTGGCTTTTTGAGAGATTCTTGGAATCTTGACTTGATTGCCCCAGATTGATTTGGAAAAACGTGTCATGCCCCTTGTATACGTAGGAGACATTGCTTCTTGGAGTAATATTGTCTGTCGGGATAACTTTCAGTCATTAGTTGTACCCTGTGCAAATTCTTTCTGTTGCTAACATTTGAAATTATGTAGCAGAATTTGTTTAATAATGAATTCATGAGATGCAATGCATACGTTTGTCTTGAGTTTTTGGAAAACATTAAAACAAGAGATGTAAAAGCGTGATATTTGTAAAACATGCTATTTGTAACAATGTGATGTTTGTAAAAACAGGATATCAACTTAACATTTGTAGTAAACCTTAAGGAGTCGGGATACCCTTTTGGTGCCAGTATGCTTTCGAACTAACCATGCTTCAATTAGGACTTTCATGGGTTGTAACGTGGCTTGGTTCACGATTTAAGAAACAAAGGATAAAGGCTCAAAATTTGATTGTACTCACCCCTCTTCGTGATTATCTTCAGTCCTAAACTCAGTTAATTCAACTTATGCATTCAGGTTCCAAGAGACTTTTGGGTTTGCACCTTTGATAATGATGATGGTTCACAAACAAAGAGAATTTTTGAGATGGCAGTCACTTCTTCCTTTTGGTAGTCACAACATTGTGTTGTTCAGGAATTTATTGACTTCTCTGTTTTCATCTTTTTGATATCCCTAACTTTTGCCTGAACTGTTTATTTTTGAGATTACAGTCAGCGGGATGCCTTGATTTTTGCCTAAGTCATCTTTTGATTTTTGACTTAGCAGGCTTTTCTTTGTGTATATGTTTTTTATTTTTTTTCTTTTTGATATATGTTTTATTATTTTTTTTCTTTTTGAAAGATATTGACTGCCTCGCTTAATGATTGATGAACCATCATTGACTTTTGATTGACATCTCCTACACTTCTTTGATGTGTGCGGATGAACGCTTGTGATTGAAACCTTTGTTGAAAGGTGTACTGAATGATTCTCTTAAAATAGAATGCACAGCCAGATTAACTAAGAACTACCCTGCCCCAGGTTATGATCAAGGGGTTTTAATTAGAAAGAAAAATTCTACTCCTTAGGCTCAAAGGGGTTGACGAGGGATTAACATCCTTATATCTCCACTGTTTAGGAATTGAAACAATGCCTGTACATCGTCAGCATAGTCTGTTCAAAAGCATACTGTATGAGGTTGCGGTATCGTTTTCGTCATCCTCCCTTAAAAGGCTCACAGCTTAGCAGGAGTTGAGTATCACAAAACAAATGCAGAGTAAAGACATAATTTAAAATGAGTGATAACAAAATAATTTATTCAAGACAAACATATGCAACGTACTGATGATGATTATTAAAGAAAATAATGTCTATCATAAGTCAAATGTTTAAATAAACAGGAAAGAAATTGCAAATGAAAGTAAATCTAATGATCTAAAAGTCTATCTTTCTAGCCATCCACAGCATTAGCAATCTTGTTGTGATTAGGCATGGGACCAGTGATCACATTAGGAGTTGCAGGAGGGTCGAACTCAATTTCACCAGCGTTGATCATATCTTGGATCTTGTTCTTCAACGGCCAACAATTCTCTGTGTCATGTCCAGGACTATTAGAATGATATGCACACCTCGCATTGGGCTTGTAACTAGGAGCAGAGGTGTTAGGATTCTTAGGAGGATCCCTCAGGGTGATCAAATTTGCCTTTAGCAGATGTTGTAAGGCTTCAGCTAGCGACATATTGATCTTTGTGAATTGACGTCTGGGTGTATCTTGTTTGTTTTGACGACCTTGTTGAGGCACCGGTGTGGAGCTCAGAATTGCCCCAATAGATTGATCATGGTTTATCCTTTTCTGCCCATACACAGCATTGGAATCTGACCTCCCATTGAAATGCTTCTTTGTAGTACCTGAGGATGTAGCCACTTGAATCTTCCCACCTCGAATACCATTCTCAACATGTTCTCCAGTCAAGATAAGATCAGTAAACCCAGACGAGGAACTACCCAGCAAGTGACTATAGAACGGCCCAGTTAACGTGCCCATGAACTTGTCCACCAACTCCCTATCAGTCAAGGAAGGTTGGACTCTTCCAGCTAGATCTCTCCACCTTTGCGCATACTCCTTGAAACTTTCCTTAGGTCCCATAGACAAGCTTTGCAGTTGCATGCGAGTTGGTGCGAGATCGGAGTTATATTGGTATTTCTTGTAGAAAGCAACAACCAAATCTTCCCAAGTACGGATGCTAGTACCCTCCAGTTGATAGTACCATTCGAGTTGAGTTCCAGATAAGCTTTCTTGAAAGAAATGGATCCAGAGCCTCTTATCAGCAGTGTGAGGCTGAATCTTCCTTACATAAGACCTCAAGTGCATCTTGGGGGCAGGAAACCCCATCATATTTAGCAAAGGCGGGAGTTTTGAATTTTGGAGGAATAACGACCCCAGGAATGAGTCCCAACTCTTCAAAATCCAGCCCAGACACCTTTTGAATTTCCACACTTCTCAGACGCTCTTCTAGTAGCCTATACTTCTCATCAGGATAATCCTCGTCTTGAGGATATTCTTCTTCTTCTTCTTCTTCTTGATCATCAGAACCTGCATGGCTTCCATGGTTGTTCTTGACACTGAAATCGTCTTCTTCCTCTTCCTCTTCCTCGTCTTTAGGAATCCCAGCTTCTTCGGCCTTCTTGGGACGACCCTTGAACCTTCTTCCCAGGTTGATCACTCCTTTGGGCTTCTTGGTCTTTTTCTCCTTCTTAGTCAGGAGAGCTTTCAGCTCGTCTTGCCCTTTGGACAAGTTCAGGATCAAGGCTTAAAATTCAGCATTCTAAGTTTGGAGATTCTTGACAGATTGTTCGAGATCCATTTTTTTCTCACTGAAATAAACAGCGGAAAGATGAGACTTTTGCTTTTATGAAACCTGTGATGTGATGTTTATGAATGCAAATGCAATGTTTTTCAAGGATATTTAGGAATCTAGTTAGCAACATTAGAAATTTAATCAGTCACGGCTTCGTCTAAAGAACGTCCTTCCTTGAGAAATCAAGCTCACCATATCGAGTGGGTCATTGCCTCTGTTTCGGGATATCTTTGAACTTGAAGGTATATGGCTAGAGGAAAATAAATCCTCTTGCCCCTTGGTAGGTGTTGAGCCTTTTGAATTGGAAGGTATGTGGCTAGAGGAAAATAAATCCTCTTGCCCCTTGATTAGGAAATCAATCCTTGATAGGAGTCCCTGAAATTGTGCGCCCTAAATCCCTAAGATCCTTTAAAGGGTTAGTTAAGTCATGTTATGCTTATGATGTCATGATGTCATGATGTTATGCGAATGCAGTTCATTAGGCATAGTGTGAGATATTAAGGACAAACAAGTCCTTTTAACAAAACCTGCAAGGAAACGAAGGTCAGTAGCAAACACAAACAAGTCACACAAGTCACACAATTTTTGGCTTAAGGCTTGCATGGAGTCTGATCAGGTGTCCTTCCCAAGGGTATTTCTATGGATAAGGATGATATCAGCAACGGTTTCTACCGAGTTACCCAGAATTGTCAGCCCTCCTAAAGCACCCTCGAACATGTTACATACATACCATGCAATGATACTTTGAGAAAGAACCTATCTGAGTTGTAGTATCGGGTAGCGACTATGCTCTCAACATACATCAAGAGTAGTCCCCCCACTACGTTCCTAAAAGTCAGGATGGGTTAAAGGTAACTAAAGGTCCTTAAGCTCCGACTCACCCACGGACATCCGCACGAACCTCCCTCATACAAGAGAAGCATGCAAACACCCATAAAGGCCTAACTTAAGCGTGAACTCTCATATTGACCAATCCTCCACATACATGAAGGAGGTCGCCATGACTATGCCACTTCCTATCTTAGATGTACTTGAATCCGGGTGTAGGATTCGTCCTTCGATTAATTCCCAAAACAACCCTGAAGAATAAAACAAACAAAGCAAACAATAGCAAACATTTAAAGTGTTCCTAAACTTTTAAGGTAACCCCTCTTTTATAAGAAAATTCTCCCCAGCAGAGTCGCCAGTTCTGTCATACGGTGAACTGACTTTTAAAGAAATGTTGCGGTAAGCAAGAGTCGCCACCGACTTTTATTTTATCCAAATATCGGAAAGGCTAAAAGAATAGGAAAAACCTTTTAAATAAAATAGGGTTCGGGGGGTAATTATGCAAAGGGAAGGTGTAAGGCATCCTTTGCATCCATGGTTTTCCATGGGCTCTTAATTGCTTTGCTCGTTTTTTGAAAAGAAATGTAGAAGAAGAAAGCGGACTTTTAGCTCATAAATGAGCGTAGCCATTTTGAAGATTTATGAGAAAGAATATAAAAGATTTTTAGAGCAAGGCAAAGCAATTAGGGGCAATTACCTTATAGTTTGAAAAAGGATTTCTTTTAGCCTTTCAGGGTGAAAAGGGTCTATCCTTGCCATAAGAGGGCAGGAAGCCTTTCATTTGGAGGTTGAAGGGTCATTGCATTATCGTTCTCCACAGGACTGACCCATGCCATAGAGAGGCAGGTAGTCTAAGGGAAGGACCAGAATAGCCTTTTTCGTAGGCAACCAGAGGATACCTCAGCCTTTTCATAGGAAACTTCCGAGGGTCGAGATCATGTGTATCGAAGGCAGCATCATTAGGGACCATGATCTTAATCGAGGCAACATGGCTGAGGTATCCTCGTATTCGAGGGACTGGCTATTCTGCAAAAAACACAAGGCAACAAGGCAACAGGCAACAGAGAGGTTTACCCAAAAGTGTGCGTGTGTGTGTGGTGTCGTTTTCTTTACCTCCCCGTTTCACTTGGGAGGACGGCACGCTAAACCCTTCACGCGAAATTTGGAAGGAGAATGCGCCCGTGGTGGGATGAATTTTATTTCAGTTCTTCCTACGATATCACACGAACTTTCTTATTGGTCCTACGAGTAGGAAAAGGGAAAAAAAGATCTCAACTAAACCCTAGGAGTTTGCTAAGTGTGGGGATTTCACCTAGACTAGAAATTCTGGAGTCCGGGGGGTCGGTTATACATAGGGAAGTGTTTAAACACCCTACATATCTGTAGTACTCTACAGGAACCTTCTCTGTGTCATTGTGATTGTGTTTGCTGCTAATGATTGGGAAAGTTTCTCCTTTGTATTAGGAGAAGGAACTGAATTGATTTGAAAAGACAGACAGACAGACAGACTGACTATTTTTGGTATTTTATTAGCTCGCTGAGATTCCTTGTGAACCTCATGCCTACATATCCCTAGTGGAAGTCAGAGCTTAATGTAGTTCGGGGAACTAACTAGGGAAATTACTTGTTTTTGGTGCCTTGCTTGAAGCTCAAGGTTGAAGCTTGGAATTAAATCTCTGTTTACAGTAAAGAGACATGAAATCATCTTTACAGAGAGGTATTTGTACTATTCTACCACAAACATTTTGAAAGAGTGACAGAATAACTGGATTCATTTCATTCAAGAGGGGGACCTTACTTGTGTGTGCAAGTATGCCAGTCAGATGCCTCTTAAATGAAAGAAAGATGCTCGTCCAAATTAGGGAAAGTGTACAAGTCTGGGGATGTGCCAGAGCATGTCTTTCAGAGTCCTAAATGGGAGACTTGATTAAAATTGAAATTGAAATTGAAATGTTTGTTTGTTTGAATGTGGTAGAGTAGTAAAAATATCTCTCTATAGAGATAAGCTATGTCTATCTACTGTATAAAAGATTTGAATTTATCTGGCTTGTATGAGGCCCAAGCTTGAGGCTTTTTGATTGATTAATTAATATTATTGACTCTGGGAGATGACTCCATTGAGGATTAATTACAGGGTATTTTAGTGTTCTGTACAAAGCCCAGAATTGAGGCTGACTCTATTTATGTGCCTTGTACAAAGCCCAAGGTTGTGGCTGACTGTTGATGAATGACTCTATTTTGTGTGCCTTGTACAAAGCCCAAGGTTGTGGCTGACTGTTGATGAATGACTCTATTTTGTGTGCCTTGTACAAAGCCCAAGGTTGTGGCTGACTGTTGATGAATGACTCTATTTTGTGTGCCTTGTACAAAGCCCAAGGTTGTGGCTGACTGTTGCTAGGGAAAACATTATTTTCTGCCTTGTACAAAGCCCAAGGTTGTGGCGGACTCTTAAATAAATGAATTGAGTATGGATGACTATATGGGGAAAGATCCTAAGTGTTAGGAATCTTTGACACATGAAAGTATGGTTTATCTGCCTTGTACAAAGCCCAAGGTTGTGGCTACTGAATGATGAAGAACTCACTGGGGAGACTCTATTATCTGCCTTGTACAATGCCCAAGGTTGAGGCTGACTCTTGACAGGGGAGTTTTATTGTTTGGTGCCTTGTATGAAGCCCAAGGTTGAGGCTAACTGTTTTTGTTGGTTTTAACTCTACTGGAGATTAAAAAGACTGTTTTTCTTTGGAAGCTAACCCTTTCCAGGGATTTTGACTCAGCTGGTGAATTTGTCTATTAAAAGACTGACTTTTATCATGCTTTTGGAGGCTGACCCTTTCCAGGGGTTTTGACTCTTTTGGGGAAATTATCTCCTAAGAGAAATGAATCTTTATTTTTTTGACTGTTTATTAATTGACTTTGGAGGCTAACCCTTTCCAGGGGGTTGACATTTTAGACAGATGTTGGAGGCTAACCCTTTCCAGGGGTTTTTATTAAAATGAAGGAATGTGTGGAAGCTAACCCTTTCCAGGGATTTTATTTTAGACAGCTGTTGGAGGCTAACCCTTTCCAGGGGTTTTGTTAAATGAATGGCAGAAAGATTATCTAGTGGAGACTTCTTGTTTAAAGCCCAAGATAAAGGCTGACTCAATGCTGAGGATGATCAAACATGGATCCTAGACTCTGCTAAGGAAGATTGATGAAGATAAGGGTGACAGAGACTGTCCATGTCTCTCATTCCAAAAGGTGTACTCAATGCAAAATTGAGACAAACTTAGCTTGTTTAAAGTCTGGTTTAAATTGGAAGAAACTCACCAGGGTAGGCTAAAAGGTGACTAAAGACCTGTTCCTATGTTTATAAGAAACCTGATGGGTCCTTGTATACAAGCTCAAGAGGAAGCTGGAAATGCTTTTAAGAAGCCTGTGGGTCCTTGTACAAAGCCCAAGAGGAGGCTAATCGAGGGTCCTTGTTATAGCACAAGAGAAAGCTATGTAGTTTTGAACTTATTTTGGCTCTAAGCAAATGGGTAAGAGGTTTCACCGGGAATAATTCCTCTTTGGGTGGATGTGTCCTATTATTTGGATTCTAAGGTTTTTACCAAGATGTTTCACCGGGAATAATTCATCTTGGGGGTTTGAACTACAGATCTCTAATTAGGAAAGAGCCTTCACCGGGAAGACATTCTCAATCCTAGGTCATATTCCTATAATATATATATAGTTTAACTGTCCTAAGGTTTATACTCAAACGTAGTTCTAAACTAATATATGCACAGTTTATATTTGACAGTAATTTAAATAAAGACTGTAAATTGAAAGCTTGTAAAGCCTAACCTGGATGGAGTGGAGGCCATTGAAGAAGTATGTACAGAGCTTTACCAGTAATTGATGGATAACAGTTGAATATATAGGATAAACAGTTAATGGTTTTTGAAAACAGAAGAAGTGAAGATGGACAAAGGTCACATAGGTATCTGAAGAGTTTCACCGGGAATAATGCCCTTCAAATACCAGAAGAATGTTTTGAAAACAGAAAGAAGATTTTGAAAATACAGTTTTGAAAACAAGCTAAGAAGAGAAGGTTTTTGGGACTTACACTCTATTAGAGGCCCAGTACTTTACAGTACTGGTGTAAAAGCAATTGAAAATGATTTTGAATGATACAAGGTTTTGTTGTTTGAAAACCCTAATCATTTGATTTATTTGGAGATTGAAAACAGTTTTGAGAATTGACAAAAGTCAACTTAATTAAAGTAAAAAATAAAGATTTTTTACTTAATTAAGACCTAAACAATTAGGGTTTTATCATAAACTTTATTTATAAAATGATTTAGGTTAAAACAAAGTGAAAATATGTATTAAAGTATTTAAGAAAACACCTAAAACATACTATTTTAAACCTAATTAAAATTCAAGAAATACATAATATTTTTATGATTTTTTTGATTATTCACAAAATAGGTATATTAAATGATAAGTGTGTGAAAAATGAAGTGAAAATAAATTAATTTGATAGGTTAAATAAATATGTGAAGTTTGTGAGAAAATGAAAGAAATTGTGTGTTAAAAAAAATAGTTTTGGCCCTTGGAGGGTTTGAACCCACGCCCTCTAGGCCACACACTCAAAACAAACACCACTGAGCCAACGCGCGTGTGGTGATAGTGACTTGCCTTCATTTGGTTATGTTTCAAAACAAGTTGCAAATCCTTGAAAAATAAAAGAATCAAAAAGTCTGGGGCGAGGGGGATTCGAACCCCAGACTTGAGGCATGATGATACTAAGGGCGTATGGGAGGCCACTAGGGCAAGTTTGTTCAGTCGTTAAGGGAATGCCTATCATTAAAAATAAAACAAACTTTGCTCAGAGATTTGAAAAATGGCGCCACCCTCCATCTTCGTCTTCAACCTCAAGCTCCATCAATTCAAATTTCTGAACTCTCTCAACTCTCAACCATTTGCAATGATGTAAACATGAAACTTGCTCTAAATTCACTCACGATTCTAAATATGTAACTAACATGAATTAATATTAACTACATCTAACTAGTTTACCAGAAATCGTGAAGAACCCTAAAATTTCAAAATCAAATTAAATGACTATACTGCAAGATAAATGGATGATGATAGAGGGTTTTCAATCCTCTGATGATGCTGAACAAGATAGAATCGAGCTATTTCACAAAGAGTACTTAAATTAGAGAAGTGAGGTTCAGGAACTTACCTCTGAAAATGGAGGTCGTGAGGATGATTGAGAGCACCTGGGCTTGACTGAATGATCTCAATAGCTTCCCTGAGACCCAATGATGCTAACTGAATGCTTGTTGGAGCTTGAATCCTCCTGAATTGCTCTATGGTCCTCCCTCGATTTCAGCTTCAAGTGAACACGGAGGGTGTTGATTCTTGAGTTACAGATGAGCTGCAGCCATCTGGTTAGCTTCACTATGACCTGAGGAATGTGCCTGGATGATTGGCTTGGCTCAGAACCTCCTGAATTACTCCATGGACCTCCAACTGCAAATGCTCCAAAGTGAGAGCAACAATGGTGTTCCTCCACTTACAGAAGTGATCCAGGTGCTTGGATCACCTCAAATGACCTCCCTTGAGATGTTAGAATGCTTACTTTCCAAAGATGAGCTCTGGTTTGAAGAAAACGATTCTTCTTGCCAAAGAACTTTGAAAAACAATAAGCATGAGAAGAGAAAGAGAAAGCAAGGAATTGAGTTGCTTTGGTGTGGTTTCTGAATGAGAATGAGGCCTCTATTTATAGGGAATTGGTTCAGAGTAATTGATCATAGTAAGCTTGCTTAATGAGGTGAGTTTGGTTTCTTAGCCATGAAGAAAGTTTGAAAATATCCCAAATGCAATGATGCATTTTCGGGCTAGCTTCCCCAACCATTGATCTTGCATGATCTTAGGGAACATTTCTGATTCAGAGGAGAGTTCTAATTGGCTTAGAGCAAGATTCCTTGATGATTCACCATTTGCCATAAATTCAAAAATGCAATCATTACATAATCACATGCCTTTGTTTTTGGGAATCTTCTCTAATCCTTATGCAATGATGAATTTGAATGTATGGCATGTCTTCAGATGCATTAGAGGTCGTGTAGCATCATTTAGTGAAGCAAAATGCACAAAATTGCAAAGTTTCAAATTGTACATGACCTATAATTTCACTTCATGAGGCCAACTTTGAACAAGCATAACTCCTAGCTCAAATTGAATTTGGAGAAGGTTGAACACAATTTGGAAAGCCCTAAACATCTACTTCAAATCATTAGTTTATGTCTTCTTCAGAATCATTTGGGAAATTTGTGAAAAATGAGCCCAAAGTTGGATGAAAACTAGGTTAAAACACTTAGAAAAATTTCTAAGTGTTTATGACCTAAACTTCAAAATTTCCAAAACTTCATAAATGGTTGATCTTTTTGAAAAAAGTTCCGTTGTAAGATGTTGTTTTATTTTGCAAGATCTACAACTTTCATGTTGGAAGTTTTTTGAGTTGTGTAGGTGAAATTTTGAGTTCTCACCATGCCTTCAAAAACCCTAATTCCCGACTTTTCGCTCCTTGATGAATTTCTTTGAATTTCTTTGGTCAAATGACTTTGACATCCATATATTGATGATATTGATCTTTGAAAGTCATTTTTTGACCAAAAACCTTAAAGGTCAATGATGATCCTTCACAGATGACTTTTTCCTGACAAAGTGAATTTTTGGGCTTTTGTGTAGAAACAAGATCTTTTCCTCAAATGAATAATGTAAATGGATTATATTGAGGTAGTAGAGATTCTTGAATCATGTCTTGAGTTTTGGATTCATGCCCTGATTAAAAGTCAACTATCTTGGTGAATTAGGTCAAAACCCTAATTTGTCGACCATGTGAAAATAATGACTGTAGACTTTGAATTGAAGTGTGATGTCCAGTAGATCTTGTAATATGAGTTATTTGAAGATGATTGATGTCTTTGAATGGTTCCCTGAGGCTTTTTAGGGTTTCCCAAAAGTGATCCCTGATTTTAGTCCTTGATAGGCTCAAAACCCTAGTCTGGTGACCTGAGTAAACCTGTACTCATATGACTGGATGTCTAATCAATCATAGATGAGAAAAGTGAAGTCTTTGAGCCTCATGACTGTATTAGGGACTAATCCTTGTATTGATTGATCTTTTGCCTGAGCTTTCTTGTTTTTGAGCATCCTCGATTGGATACCAGATGGAGAAGTGACTGCTCTGGGAACTTGTCTTGACCTGATGAAAAATCCTGAAGATATGCCATCTCAGGGGGGTCAAAAATTAGGGTATGACAGTGTGCACAATCACGTGGTCAGATTCAGATATTTATCTTATAGTTAAGTGATTCTAATTGAATTAACAAGTTGCACTCCCTAGGGTTACTAACCACAACAATTAATTTGATAATTAAAGCAATAAAGGGAAAGGGGAAAATGAAACCAGCGGAGGAAAGGGGAATTGAAACCAGCGGGATAATAAACAAATAAGTCTAACACAAGTAATAATTAAGATCAGGGTTTAGAGTTACCGACTCTGCGAAGCTTTGGCATTTGGAAAACCCTGAAAAGGTGGAAAAATGGCAAACAGAAATAGGGTGACTGCATTATCAGTTCGGAGGCAAACGTTACTAACCCTAAAAATAAAGAATAAAGAAATTTAAAATAAATAAAAGTAAATAGGCACTTAGCTTCGAATTTGATCTGATATGGTTGGCGGGAAGCCTCGGGGTTAACCCTGAAAAATGGCAAAGCAAAGGCAAAAAGTGAACGTACGCAGGACAAACCCTTGATTTAAAGGGAAACAAAATAGACTTTAAAATAATAATTAAATAAAATACTTAGCTTCTGATTCTGAAGGCGCGTGGTCGGAAAGCGTTTGAAAAGTAACCCTGAAAAGGCACAAAGAATAAATATCTCAATGTATGGAATGATCCTCGTAAGCCCTGATTAGGGTACGAATTTAACGAAATAACGTAGATGATTAAATTAATTATTGGTCTCGCGACCTAATCAATTAAATCAAGACGAGAAAATAAAACCGGACACCAAAGTATTTCTATGAATTTTTTAGAATTAAAATAATGCATGTATTGAAAATATTTAAGTAAATAAATATGATATTAAGAAAGTAAGATCATTAATAAATATTAATTATAAATAAATAAATAAATAATTTTAAAAAGAGAAGAAAATAAATATAAGAAGATAAATTAAATAAATAAATAAAATGAAATAAAAGATAAATATTAAATATAATATAAATAAATAAATATAACAAAGAATAATTTAAATAATAAACACATGTTAAAGAAAATAAGGATAAAGATTATTATAAAAAAAAGTTTGTAGAAAAGTAATCTTATTTTTAAAAAAAAACAAATTAAACAAAAACATATAGATATATATATAAAAAAAAACCGGTTGTGTAATTATAAATAAAAAAATTAAAAAAAACTTAACTTTTGGTTGTGTGTGGTGCATCTCTGGAGGTGTACGATGCACATGCGGCTTGAGGGACGTTGGATCGGAGATTGGCGTGATCGGATGGCCAGAGAGCGTGGGTGCATGGTACTCGCATGGGCCGCTGGACATTGGATCCTTCAGCATTCACAAAGGCCAGCGCGCCTTTTTCATTTGAAAAGAACCAATGAGGCGCTGACACCTCTCGTCTTCCTCCTTCGCCCGTCGCCTTAGACCAACCCTTTACCTACGGTTGCGCCTTCCGTCGCTATAGCTTCTGCAGTTGACAAATAACGCAATACGCAACAAAAATACATTGCAAAACCAAAGATTAAACGGGTTTAGCCTCCTGAATACAATGGTATCATTGATATAGGCTAATTTCACCTGTATACGAAAACCCTAAAGTGGAGCTTTCCTAACCTAACAATGGCGAATCTTCACACAGGTAATTAAACAGGAATTGAACGACTCAGGAACACCCAAAACATCATGGGGAACATAAATATATGATTGAAATGTATGTATGATGCGTGAAACATGGTATTCGAATCAAAGTTCAAAATGGAGCAAACCGAGTGTTATGGGAGACAATTGACAAAGTATCCGGGCCTGGGGATGATTGGAAAAGCTTCAGGAGTTCCTCAGGAGCGTGTTTGAACCTTCAGAATTCTTTGAATTAGGCTGCTACCCCCAGAACGATTTTCAGAATTCTTTGAGTTTTCTTGGACTTGGTTAGGGTTCTTTGCAGCCAATTTTCGTCCCCTGATGATTTGTTTAGGTTATGCTCTTATAGGAGATGGGTTTTAGGTCAGAGTTTGAATCAAATATCTTCTAAATCATGAGATTGGATTTTTGAGAAATTTGATTGAAAAAGTGCATTGAATCTTTCTATTTTTGCCCAATATTTGATTCAATTTGTTTCAATCATTGTTTGGTCAATTAAGAGAAATATATTTGACTGATTCCTTGACTTAAAATTGAAGCAAATAATATTTCACACTTATTTTATTATTTTATATAATTTATTCATGGTTTAAAATGATAAAAAACCATAAAATAATTAATAGAAATAATAAAAATGACATGACTCTTGCTTTGGGGCGAGTATGGGCTTAGGATACAGATTGGAAGGAAAGAACATAGGCCCATTTGGAGATATTTGGAGTTTTGAACCTTTTCTCTTCACATTTTCGTTCTCAAATTTGTCCAACTCTGACAAAGCCTATCTCCCTCAATTTTTGAGGTATGGAGGAGTTCTAGGACTTTTCAGAAACCTCAAAGAGTCCTCTAACCAATTTTTTTGGTCCCATATAAAAATAATGTTCCATGCTCCTTGTGTGTTCTTTTGAAAAAAGTGACTTTTTGTTGACTTTGAAAAGAGCCTATGATGTTTTGGTCCATATCTCTCAAATGAAGTATTTTTAGACTTGGCATGTGAGAGACAAAATTATAGAGAATCAAATTTCCTTCAAAATAAGCTTTGGATGGAAAATTTCTGATGTTCCATGTGAGAGTTATGGTTGGTCAAAGCTCAGTTGACTTTCTCCTATACAAACCCTAATTTAGAAACTTTTTGATTTGTTGATTTTTGATCTTTCCTTGATGAACCATGATCAATTCTTGATCAAATGGTGAATGATACTTCAATATTAGGATTTTTGACAAAAAATCAGGAGTTTTGACTTTACTTTGCCCATAGTTGATTTTTATGTCAACCTAGTCGACTGCTGACTTTCTGAACATTTGAATGATCAATCCTTTAAGCTGAGACTTGATACTTGTCATAGAGGGAATGTGAGATACTTTGAGCCATATGGGATGTCTTGGAGCCATTGACTCATCGATTTTCCTTTGAACAAACCAAACCCTAGTTTCTGAGCCTTGTATTGGAGAATGTGTCTTGGAGCTTTATGTATTGGTTTGAATTTGTATAAGAGAAATAGTATGGGCAAATTTTGGGGTATGACAAAGACATTCTCAATCCTAGGCCATATTCCTATAATATATATACAGTTTATTTATCCTAAGGTTGTTCTCAGACGGAGTTCTAAACAATATATATACATTTGGTATTTGACAGTAATTTAAATGAAAGCTTATAAATTGAAAGCTATAAAGCCTAACCTGGATGAAGAGGAGGCCTTTGAAGATGTATGCACAAAGGAGGTTGGGTGTTAGACTCAAGGAGAGGCCCAAGTGCAATTGATTTGAAGTTGAAGTTGTTTTGAAAACAAGATTGAAAGTTTGATTGAAAACAGTTGAATGTTTATTGAAAACAGTTTTATGTTTATTGAAAGCAGTTTAATGTTTATTGAAAACAGTTGAATGTTTATTGAGAACAGTTTTGAAATGTTTTTGTTTTGAAAACAGAAGAAGTGAAGATGGACACTAGGTCACATAGGTATATGAAGAGTTTCACCGGGAATAATACCCTTCAATACCGAGAAGAAAGTTTTTGAAAGCAGATGAGAAGTTTTCTGTTAAAGATGAGTTTGAAAAACAAACTATGAAAAGAAAAAGGTGTTGGGTCTTACACTCTATTAGAGGCCCATTGAAATTGATTCACTATTTATGAAAGAAACAGTTGAAGATGTTTTGCTGGATGTAAGGTTTTGTTGGATGAAAACCTTAATCGTTTAATTGATCGAGGTTTGAAAAAAGTTTTGAAAATTGACAAAAGTCAACTTAATTAGGGTAAAGACAAAGTCTATACCTAATTAAGACCTAAATGATTAGGGTTTTATCACAAAATATTTACAAAGTGATTAGGTTTTGAAAATTCAACGAAAGCATGTATTAAAAGTATTTTAAAATACTTAAAAACATACCATTTTAAACCTAATAAAAATATATCAAATAAATAATATTTTTGTGATTTTTTTTTACTCATAAAATAGATATGATAAATGAGAAGTGTGTAAATAATCAAGAGAAAATGATTTAATTTTGTAGGTGAATTAATTGGTTAAAGTTGTGAAGGAATTAAATGAGAAAAGCGGCAAAAAAAATAGGTTTTGTCTCCACCAAGGCTTGTGAAGGATAGAAAAACACTTAGAAAGTGGGGGTTTCAATAAGTGTGACTTAAAAAACTCTTAAGATAAAAACAATGAACACAATATTTTTATCCTGGTTCGTTGTTAACGAAACTACTCCAGTATACCCCCTTAAAGTTATTTACCTCAACTGAGGATTTAATCCACTAATCAATCTTGATTACAATGGTTATCCACTTAGAAACACTCTAAGTCTTCAAGAGTATTCTGATCACAACTTGATCACTCTAGGAAATCACCACTTAGAAACTTCTAAGTCTTCTAGAGTCTACTGATCTCACTGATCACTCTAGGAACCTTTTACAATCAATGTAAAATAAATGTTTACAAGAGAATGAATTTCTTATTAGTAAGCTATAATCACAACTGTGATATTTCTCTTAAGTTCTAAGCTTAACACTCACTAAATATTACAATAGTTTGTGAGGTTGAAGATGAAGTTCGTGAGATTTGAATTCAGCAGCGTTTCAGTATTTTTGCAAGAGTTGTTGTATCTGCTTCTGATCAGAACTTCATATTTATAGGCGTTTGAGAAGATGACCGTTGAATTGCATTTAATGCATTGCGTGAATAGTACAGCTTTGCATTTAATGTTTTCACTGTTTTGTCAACTACCTCGAGCCATGCTTTTCCTGCTTTTACTGACTTTGCCTTTTGTAGTTTCTAACGTTCCTTTTGTCAGTCAAAGATTAGACTTAATAGCATGTCATCTAGTACCAACTTCTGATCTCAGATTTGTGAATACAACATTTGAATAATCAGAGTCATCTAGCTTGGTGCAGAGCATCTTCTTGTCTTCTGACTTTGAAGTGTTTGAGCGTGATACCATAAGAACTTCAGTGCTTCTGCTTCTGATATCATGTTCTTCTGATGCTTCATAGACCATGTTCTGATTCTGCTTGACCATCTTCTGATGTCTTGCGAGAGCATGTTCTGATGTTGCAATCCTGAACCTTCTGAGTCAGTGCTTCTTAGCGCTGAATTGTGCATACTCCTTATATATTTCCTGAAATGGAAAATGCATAGGATTAGAGTACCACATTGTCTTATACAAAATTCATATACATTGTTATCATCAAAACAAGAATATTGATCAGAACAAATCTTGTTCTAACAATCTCCCCCTTTTTGATGATGACAAAAACATATATAATTGATATGAATTTGCAATCAGAATATCAGATGACAAAAGACAATTACACAGATATAGCATAAGCATATAATCAGAGTGTGTGAATATGTCTCCCCCTGACATTAACAATCTCCCCCTGAAACAAATACTAGAAGAATTTATAAATAAAAGACTTCCCTGAGTATTTTTCATTTCAGCAGAGACTTTCACTTTGCCTAGAACTTCGGAATATTCAGAGCTTATGCTTCTTGCTTCCATAGGACAGCTTCAGAGCTTTGAATTTCTTCTTTGTTGTCATGGAATGCTTGATTGAATCAAAACATTCTTGAATGTATCAGAGCATCATTAGAGCATCTTTACATCCTGAAATGTTTCAGAACATACTAGACAAAAGTATCATAACATTGAATGTATCAGAGCATTCTTAGTAAATAGCATGTATCAGAGCATTTAAGAGAAGAAAATGTATTAGAGCATATTCTGCCAAGAGAATATCAGAACATTCTTCTTGCTTCTGATCTTGAAGCTTCACAGCACTAAGCTTGCTTCAATTTTCCAAGAACATGCTTCTTTATAGAATTGCTTTTCCCCATGTATTTGCTTCTCATGTTGAGCTTTTTTAGAATATCTTCAATCCTGCAAAAAATATCAAAGACATAGAACTTGCAAATAATGTTAGGAAATGTTGAGACTTAAACCCAGCAACTGATATAATAAACCAAATCAATTATCATGTTTCTCCCGCTTTTTCTCATAACGTCAAAAAGCATTAAAAGATTCAGATGATAAAAGACACATAAAGTGAATAAGATAATGATTTCATTAATCAACAAAATATTAGAAGTACAAGAGGGATAGAAGCAGATGCAAGAAACAGATGCATAGAACAAGAAAACATCTAAGACCAAGACAGACTACGACTAGCCTAGCTTAGAAGCTAAGAGGGCCAGAAGGGTTTTAATCTCAGTAGTACTTTCTGTCTGCGTCTTCATGAAAGATCTGAACTCATTGTGAGTATCCTCATGCTTGTCTAGATGAGAAGCTAGATCAGCTTGATTCTGTTGAAGAGCCTTCATGGTGTCTATCAGAACAGAAGGTCCAGCAGAAGAAGCATCAAAGCTATTGTCCAGGACAGTAGGATCCTCAGCAGCAGCATCGACCATGAGAACATCAGCTTGATATTCCTTAATAGGAGATTGCATAGCAGGATGATTCTCAGCGTCTTGAGTTTCAGCATCAGCTTCTGCTTCAGAAGAAACTTCAACATATACAGGAGAAGGGATTTCAGCTTCTGAATTTTCAAGAGTCAGAAGAATTGCAGCCAAGTTCTGAGGAGGTGTAGGAGCAACAGGTTCTGATGGATATTCAACTTCTGGATATACCATCGGTGGTGCTTTAGTAGAGGGATTCTCCCTTAACCAGTTGAATATGAATTTAAAATCTCCAGTCAGAACGTGGAGTTGAGGCTTCCACAAAACCATAGCAAGAGGATGCACCTCTTCAAGCTCATCAGAAAATTTCTTCTCTTCAAGAGATCGCCAGCTTCTGATGGGATGATAGTACTTACCATCATCTAACTCCAAAAAGTAACCAGAAGATCCAGATGCATCAGCCAAGCATCTCTTCAGGATGTTCCGAAGATCAGTCTGAAAATCCTTCTTAAAGATTTTCCACAACTTGCTAGTAGCAACATGATCCATCTTGGAGTCATGAGTAGCTTTCAGACTATCCAACCCTGTTCTGACCTTATACATCAAAAAGTCATAACAAGTATCAACAGAGGGTTCAGGAGGATTGAAAGTGAAATGATAGTCAGGGTAAACAAGACTATAGGGTTTAGATTCTCTTGAGAACAAGGCAGGGGTGGTAGAAGAGGTTAAGTAGGATGAAGAATCTGTGGTGGAGGTGGTTGAGAGAATATTTTCAGAAGGAAGTTGGGGAAAGGTAGCATTTAGTGGTTGAGGGTTTAGAACTGGTGCAGAAAGAAGTGGTTGGTTTTTGTTTGAGGTTGTGGAAGAATATGAAATTACAGAAGGAGGAGGCTTTTTTTGAGGGTGAGGTTTAGAAGAATCTGCATGGTAAATTTTATGAATGAGCTTCTCAAGCTGTTCATCAGTTCTTTTTACTTTGAGAGACTCTGTAGGTTTCTTTTGCTTCTTTGCTTGCTTAGCATCAGGTCCTTCTTCTGTGACCTTTCTCTTCAGTTTCTTTTCATTCTTCTTCTTTTCCTTCTTTCTTAACTCATCTAGAGATGGAAGAGTTCTTCCTCGAATCCAAGCAGGATCAACCAAAGTTTGAGCTTTAACACATGACTTCAGATAGCGTTTAACAGATTTGTCTAGCTCCTCTTTGAACATGTGAGAGAAACTCACAACAGGAGTTCTTCTTGTCAGAATAGCTAGAAATTTTTTTGAAGGAGTGGTCACCTTTTCAATCAGCTGCATCCTTTTTAGAGTCTGAGCATTCAGAATAACCCCTTGGATATCAATCAAGTTCTGAGATGAGCCAGTTGTTCTCAGAACATCTATCAAGCCACTCTCAATCAGAATATATGAAATCATCCTTCCAAGAGGGATAGTATTCTTCTTGAGTTTGGGATTCTTCTGACATTCTTCATCTCTTGATTCTTCAATATTTGTCTTAATATGTTGAAAAAGAACGTGTGGTAGATTGACTCTCATGCCTTTTTCAATGCAGAATAATATATACTTCTGATCCTGATTGACATAGGTAGCAGAGTTTGATGGTTTTCTATGATAGAGAGATCCCAGAATGATCTCAGCTGATACTCTGTAGGAAGGCTTCAAGGCAGTAGTGAAGGGAGAGGCAATACCAGAAGAAAACAACTCTCGATCAACTTTATCCCAATCAGTTCTTCCATGAAGAGCACCAGTGATTCCATCTATATCATCAAGACCATACAATTTCCTTATCAACTTCTCAGTCACAACAACTTCATGCCCTAGCACAAAGGAGATGATGGTAGTTGAAGTAACCGTAGCATGTGTCCAGAATTCCTTAACCAATAAGAGGTAAACTGGTCCAATCAACCTTTCAAAGAAATTTGACCAACCTTGTACTAGCATTGTAGTTTTGGTTTTGAAATCATGTGCCATAATATTTTCAAAATCCACCATTGTTTCGCAGAGAACCTCCAGTTCATCATAAGGAATCGAATAAGACTTCAAAGGAAGATTTGCAGGTTTCCTTTGTTGAACTTGATGTGACGATGATGCCTTGCGTTGAATATTCGAAGATGAAGCCATGGATACACACTGAGATTTGGGTTTAGTAACTAGGGTTTATGCAAAACGAGAGAGAGGAAAACAAATAAAGACAACGAACAAAGAGAGAGAATGGAAAAAGATGAAATGTTATGGAGATGAGTTTATATAGGAACGGATTTGAAATGAAATGCAATATGATTCTGAATGAACAAGATTACATAGATTGAATTAGTTAGCATTTAATGATGAGTGACGTCAGGGTAAAACGTGATATTTGAAATGTTTTGCATAGTTACCTAGGGCGGCGTCTCATCAACTGCACGCACGCTTGTCCAATTAGAGTGACCACGTGTTCATCTTCTGGAATAGCTGGTGACAGCTGTTTTGCTTTAAAAGAGATTCTGAATCGACTTAGACATATGAAACGTTAGCAATAACAGAATCAGAATATCTAGCTGATTAACAATCAGAAATTCTTATAAAAGAATATAAGACTTATCAGTTCAAATCTAATCCATATATCAGAACTTCTCATCCTTTTATTCTGGGCATAAATCCATACAGATATTCTTCAGAATGAACTTAAACCTATCTTCTGCAAGGGGTTTTGTAAAGATATCAGCCCATTGATGGTCTGTATCAACAAAGTTTAAAGATAGAACACCCTTCTGAACATAGTCCCTAATGAAATGATGTTTAATCTCAATATGTTTAGCTTTGGAATGTAAGATAGGATTCTTAGATAAACATATAGCAGAAGTATTATCACAGAAGATAGGAATGTTACTCTCATATATCTGATAATCTTCTAGCTGACTCTTCATCTAGAGCATATGTGTACTTCATCCAGCAGCAGCAACATATCCTGCTTCTGTTGTAGAGAGTGCAATTGTAGCTTGCTTCTTGCTGTACCAGGAGATCAGGTGACTTCCAAGAAATTGACAACTTCCAGAAGTACTTTTCCTTTCAACTCTATCTCCAGCGTAATCAGCATCACAGAATCCTACTAAGTTGTATTCTTCAGATCTTCTGTAGACTAAACCAACATTAGTAGTACCTTTCAAATACCTCAGAATTCTCTTAATAGATGTTAAGTGAGATTTTCTAGGATCTTATTGGAATCTTGCACACAGAAAAACACTGAATAAAATAACAGGTCTAGAAGCAGTAAGATATAGAAGATATCCAATCATACCTCTGTAGAGCTTCTGATCTACCTTCTTACTTACCTCATCCTTACCTAGAACACACGTTGGATGCATAGGAGTTTTTGCTTCTTTGCTTTCTGAAAGATTAAACTTCTTCGGAAGTTCTTTCACGTACTTGGTTTGATGAACATAGGTTCCATCAGAAGTTTGATTGATCTGGATTCCAAGAAAGTACTTGAGTTCTCCCGTCATGCTCATTTCAAACTCAGTCTGCATAGATTTAGCAAACTCCTTTCCAAGTGTAGCATTAGAGGTTCCAAAGATAATATCATCAACATAAATTTGGCAAATTAAAATATCCTTTTTAAAGGTTTTACAAAAGAGAGTAGTATCCACTTTTCCTCTAGTGAAACCATTGTCCAGAAGGAAAGAACTTAATCTTTCATACCAAGCTCTAGGAGCTTGCTTCAGGCCATATAATGATTTCTTTCATTTGAAAACATGTTCTGGAGACTTAGAGTCTTCAAAACCAGGAGGTTGGTGGACATATACTTCCTCATCTATATAACCATTTAAGAAGGCACTCTTAACATCCATCTGATATAGAGTGATGTTATGTTGAGTGGCAAAAGAAATTAATAAGTGAATAGATTCAAACCTGGCCACTAGTGCAAAGGTTTCAGTATAGTCAATACCTTCTTGCTGACTATAGCCCTGAGCAACCAATCTGGCTTTGTTTCTTACAACTTCTCCTTTTTCACATAGCTTGTTTCTAAAGACCCACTTGGTTCCAATGATGTTGAATCCTTTTGGTCTAGGAACAAGATCCCATACGCCATTCCTTGTAAACTGATTGAGTTCTTCTTGCATGGCAATTATCCAGTCAACATCCTCCAGAGCTTGATCAATAGAAGTTGGCTCAATAAGAGTTACTAGACCAAATTGACATTCTTCATTGCTCTTAAGGAATGCTCTTGTTCTGATAGGATCTTCTTTCTTCCCAATGATAACATCTTCTGAGTGAGCAGAGTTGAGTCTAGAAGTTCTTCTGATAGTTGGCTCTTCAGAAATTCTGAGATTCTCTAATGAAGCAGCAACTTGATCTTCTGACACTTTGCTTCTGGGTTCTTCAGCTTCTGAGTTAGAGATTTCAATATCTGCCAAATTCTCAAACTGCTTTGGCTTTTCAAGACCAAGCTTATCATCAAATCTGATATTGATTGATTCTTCAACAATCAATGTTTCAGTATTGTATACTCTGTAGCCTTTTGAGCGTTCAGAATATCCAAGAAGGAAACCCTTCTGTGCCTTAGAATCAAACTTATGCAGATGATCTTGAAGGATAGAAAAACACTTAGAAAAGGGGGGTTTGAATAAGTGTAGCTTTAAAAACTTGACCGATAAAAATAAATTGCACAGTTATTTTTATCCTGGTTCGTTGTTAACTAAACTACTCCAGTCCACCCCCGCAGAGATGATTTACCTCAACTGAGGATTTAATCCACTAATCGCACGGATTACAATGGTTCTCCACTTAGTCAGCAACTAAGTCTTCCAGAGTCTTCTGATCACACACTGATCACTCCAGGAACAACTGCTTAGATACCCTCTAAGACTTTCTAGAGTATTCTGATCCACACGATCACTCTAGTTACAACCTGCTTAGATAACCTCTAAGACTTCCTAGAGTATTCTGATCCACACGATCACTCTAGTAACTTACAACTTAATGTAATCAATTCTAAGAGTATTACAATTGCTTCTTAAAAGCTATAATCACAAACTGTGATATTTCTCTTAACGTTTAAGCTTAATCTCACTAATATATTACAACAGCAATGTAGTGAGCTTTGATGAAGATGAAGATTCTGAGCTTTGAATAGAACAGATTTTCAGCAAGTTAATATGAGTTGTTTTGTTCAGAATCGTTAACCTTGCTTCTCATCAGAACTTCATATTTATAGGCGTTGGAGAAGATGACCGTTGAGTGCATTTAATGCTTTGCGTGTTCCGTACAGCATCGCATTTAATGTTATACGCTTTTGTCAACTACCTCGAGCCTTGTTCACGCTGTGTCTACTGACGTTGCCTTTAATAGCTTCTAACGTTCCTTTTGTCAGTCAGCGTAGCCTGCCACATGTACTTCCTTCTGATCTGATGTTTGTGAATACAACGTTTGAATATCATCAGAGTCAAACAGCTTGGTGCAAAACATCTTCTGATCTTCTGACCTTGGAGTGCTTCTGAGCGTGATACCATCAGAACTTCAGTGCTTCTGATCTCATGTTCTTCTGATGCTTCCATAGACCCATGTTCTGATTCTGCTTCGACCATCTTCTGATGTCTTGCCAGACCATGTTTTGATGTTGCATGCTGAACCCTTTGAGACAAAGCTTCTGAGCGCTGAATTATGCATACTCTTTATATATTTCCTGAAAAGGAAATTGCATTGGATTAGAGTACCATATTATCTTAAGCAAAATTCATATTATTGTTATCATCAAAACTAAGATAATTGATCAGAACAAATCTTGTTCTAACAATCTCCCCCTTTTTGATGATGACAAAAACATATATAAATGATATGAATTTGCGATCAGAAAGAGCAGTCGGCAAAAGACAAATTACACAGCTATAGCATAAGCATGTGAATATGTCTTCCCCTGAGATTAACAATCTCCCCCTGAGATAAATAATCTCCCCCTGAAATAAATACTCGAAGAACTTTAATAAAAGACTTCCCTGATTATTTCGGTAGAGACGATCACATAAGCTTCTGTCTTCAGAGAATTCATAGCTTCTGACTTCTGCTTCCATTGGACAGCTTCTGAACTTGAATTTCTTTAGATCCCTAGAACACTCATAGCTTCTGATTCCTGCTTCCATTTAGGACAGCTTCAGAACTTGAATTTCTTTGATCATCAGAACATTCACAACTTCTGATTCCTGCTTCCATCTAGGACAGCTTCAGAACTTGAATTTCTTTGATCTTCAGAACATTCACAGCTTCTGATTTCTGCTTCCATTTAGGACAGCTTCAGAACTTGAGTTTTCTGGATCTTTAGAACATTCACAGCTTCTGATTTCTGCTTCCCTCGGATAGCTTCAGAGCTTTGAATTTCTACCAACATCACTTCATGCTAGATTTGTATCAGAACATTGTTGAATGTACCAGAGCATCATCAGAGCATCTCTACATCCTGAAATGTTACAGAACAAAACTAAACGACAAAAGTCAGCATGAACGAGTCAGAACATAAAATGTATATTAGAACACATGATATGTATCAGAGCCATATAGGCTAAAATAATGTATTAGAGCAAATAGAATTTTGTCAGAACAAACAGACAAATATGGATCAAATTCTATTATCAGTGCTTCTGATTCTGAAGCTTGACAGCACTCAGCTTGCTTCAGTTTCCATGAGCTTATTCTTTTTACAGAATAACGCTTCTTATGGTTTTGCTTCTTGTGTGCTTCGAAGATTCTCTTCACTTCTTTATACCTGCAAAACACTTAAACCATATAGAACTTGCAGTTCTTGTTAGTAAATGTGTGGGAGCTTTACCCAGCAACTGATAGATTAATCAAATCATTTATCATTTATCTTCTCCCCCTTTTTGTCATATCATCAAAAAACAGAAAAGATTCAGAGACAAACAAAAAGAAACACACGGAGGACGAAGATGATTTCATTGAAGTTCAAACATCAGGTACAGAAGTACATGAAGATAAGTAAGATCAGATGCACAAAAACAGATGCAACGAAAAGAAAGAAACAACACAGACTCAATCTAAGATGGCCCTAGCCTTGACAGGATCTTGGCCAGCATCTCTTGAACCTCATTGTTGTGTCCATCTTGCCTCACCATGAAAGCTCTAAACTCAGCATTGAGTGAGCTTTGCTCATCCTGTCTCTTCTGAATTTCTTCCAGAGTCCTTGCAAGACGAGAAGATTTATCAGAAGAAGCTTCACCGCTTTCAACCACAGGAATAGCAACTTGATCTGTAGCTTCCATGGATAGATCATTTGCAGGGATTTCCTCAACAGGATCTGATTCAGCAACATGATCTTCAACATCTGCTTCTTGCATAGAAGCATCTCCATATTCTGCAGCAAGAATTTCCGAGTCTCCATTCTCAAGTGCCTGAAGAATGGCAGCTCGATTCCTGGGAGCAGAAGGACCTTCAACTTCTGGTGGGTCAACAACTTCTGGAATGACCAAGCTTGGGTCTTTCTCAGAAGGGTTTTCCCTCAGATAGTTAAAGAGAGTCTTGAAGTCTCCGAGCAGAACAGGATAATCAGGAATAAAGATAACAATATCCCTGCATGGATTTGCTTCCATTTCAGCAGCCAGTCTTAATTGTTCCATCTCATCCAAGAAGGGCTTCTCTTCCAACAGATGTCTTCCTTTGAGACTAGCAAACCAGAAGTCTTCATAATTCCTCAGAATTCCACGAGGCCGTGGGGCAGCAGCCACTAGTCTTTTCTGTACTCCCATTGCTTCTTCTTGAAACACCTTGCGAAATCTTTTCCAGATATTTCTTATAGAAACATCATTCAGACCATTTAGGAAGGCTTCCTTCAGAAGGTCTAAGCCATTGATTACCTCATATCTGAAAAGTTCCAGGTAGGTAGAGAGTTCAGGTTCAGGCGGATTGAGGGTGAATTTGTAGTCCGGGTAGAAAGGACAAAAGGGTTTTGATTTTCTGGTAGGTAAGGGATGGGATACAGAAGGTGGAGGTGCGGTGGATGAGGAGGAGGGAATAACTGAGAGAATGATTGATGAGGATGGATTATTTGTAAAGGGAATTGGTGAGAAAGTCCTATCAGAAGGAGTTGGGGGAAGAATATTTAGAGGAGTGGGATTTAGAATGGGAGAGGAGGAGGTTGATGGAGAAGGATTTGGTAAGGTGAAGTTTATTTTTGGTTCAGATGGAGGTGATTGGAAGGATGGTTTAGGGACAGAGGGAGGTGGAGTAAAAACCTGCCTGGAGATTTGCACAGAAGAAGAAGATCTGGTTCTGCGAAAGGAATCTCTAATCCTTTTCTCCCTTCGTTCTTCAGAGTCCACCTTGTCAGGATCAAAGGTGACTCTCAACTTCTTGGCTTCCTTAGCCTCATCTTCTCGGGCTTTTCTTTTAAACCTAGCCTTTTGTTCCTTCTGATCCTTCTTCAAAAGGTCAGCCTTGGACGGAAGTACTCTGCCACGGATCCAAGCAGGATCAATATCTGATTGCTTCCTAACACAATCTTTCAGGTAAGACTTGACAACCTGATGCAGTTCTTCTTGAAACAAGGAGGCAAAACCTTCAACAGCAACTCTTCTTGAGAGAATGTCAGGAAAGCTTGAGCACACAGAAGGTACATTTTGAATGAGTTCTAATCTGAACAAATCCACACCATTGAAAATGGGACCTTGAACTACTCCAAGCAAATGGGATGCATTGAGTTTTCTGATGGAGTCCAGCACTTTGCTTTCAATAAGAATGTCTGAAATCATTCTTCCAAACGGAATAGTCGTTCTTGAAAGATGAGGGTACTTCGCCCATTCCTCTTCTCTTGACTCAAAGATTGAAGTCTTCAGATTCTCAAACAGAATATGAGAAATGTTGATCTCAGTCTTTTTGCCAATGCAGAAAAGAGTGTGCTTGTGATCTGGACTGATGTAAGAAGAGGAGAGCATCCTTTTTCTGTGGTGAAGAGAACCCAGAATAATCTCAGCCCATACTCTATAAAATGGCCTCAAGGTGCCTGTGTTATTCGAGTCAATCCCAGAAGACTGAGAGATTTGTTTTTCAACTATCGACCAATCAACAGATGCATGTCGAAAACCAGACCAACCTTCTTCATCATTCAGATTGTATAGCTTCCTGATCAGTTTTTCAGAGATAACCACTTCATGCCCTAGTACGAATGAAATGATGGCCGTTGGGGTAACCGTTGCATGTACCCAGAAATCCTTCACAAGATCAGGATAAATTGGACCAACCAATCTATTAAGGTACTTGGACCATCCTTGCTCAAGGATTCTTGCATCACACTTAAAGCCATTCGCTTTAAGATTGTTTAAGTCCACAGCAGTTTCACATAAAACCTCCAAGTCCTTCGTGGGTATCAAGCAAGTTTTCAAAGGAGCATATTCATAATTTCGTAGAAGGATTTGTGAAGAAGTAAGTTTTTCTTTTGAGGAAGATGAACAAGAGGAAGAGTTCATGATGATTATGCCGTAAGATCAGAACAAAGACTAGGGTTTGTAAAAAAAAAGATGCAGCGAAAAAAAGATGTAGAACAAAATAGAGAGAAGAAGAAAAGAATGAAGTTCAAGCGGGCTATTTAAAATATTTGAAAATAATTAAATCATTTTGCATTAAATGAGAAATGACATTAGGAGAGATAGCATGGTAAATGAAATGATTTAATACAGTTACCTAGGTCGGCGTCTTTTCAACTGCACGCTTCGTACTGACCGTAGAGACACGTGTTCATCATCAGATAATGGATGACAGGTGTGAAATATTCAATAGGCTTTACGCCTTCTGATTCCGATCACTGCTTCTGAATTGATCAAGTTTCTCTTCTGGAAACACTCCTTCTGAAGTGTGCTGATGTAAATCTGAATGATCTTCTGATGCATTATTTCTGATATACACAGCTTCTGGAGATTCACTTCTTTGTTCTGCAGCTTCTGATAAGACAAAACTGTATCTGCAGAAATTCTTAAGCTGCTTTGTTTCATCAGAAACAAGTTTATCATCAAACCAGATATTTATTGATTCGTCCACAATCAATGTTTCAATATTGTATATTCTGTAGCATTTAGAGCATTCAGAATAATCAAGAACGAAACACCATTGCTTTAGAAACAAACAAAACAGATGGTTCCAAGACTAATAAACTTTCTTTTCTAATCTCCTACAAACATAGTTTCTTCAACAGATTTAAGTACCAGAACTTGGAAGACAGTCCTTCTTCCCTTCAAGTGTTGAGACCAACTTGAGTCCAGGTGACATGACATGTTGACTTTTATCTTCTTTGTCGCCAAGAGAATCTGCAAAAGAAATAGTCTTTTTCTTTGGTACCCACATCTTCTTGGGTCCTTTCTTGTTAGTTCTCCTCAAGTTCTGATTGAACTTAGGTTTAACATTGTAAGCAGAAGGAGGAACAGCATGATAATTCTTAATATGAGTTTCATGATATTTCCTAGGTTGTGTCACATGCTTTTTGGTGTGTGTTATGTGAAAACTTTGAGCATGTGAAGTGTGCCTAATATCATGGGAGTGGCCATACTTGAACTGATCATACAATGGCTTGTATGTGATTATCATTTCATCAACAGGTTCAACTTTGTATGGGGTTTCACCCTCAAAACCAATGCCGACTCTTTTGTTTCCAGACACAGCATATATCATAGAAGCTAGCTGACTTCTGCCAATACTTCTAGATAAGAACTTCCTGAAACTTAAATCATATTCTTTCAGAATATGGTTTAGACTAGGAGTGGATTTTTCTGAATCAGAAGGAGATCCAACATTATTGGATAATTTTAAAAGTTTTTCTTTTAATTCAGAATTCTCCAACTCAAGCTTCTTTGTTTCAAATTCAAATAGCTTTTTCAGCTTTTTGTATTTGAGACTAATCTGAGACTTGAATTCCAGAAGTTCTGTTAGACTGGAAACTAACTCATCTCTAGTAAGTTCAGAAAATACCTCTTCAGAATCTGATTCTGATGTAGATTCTGATCCGTCATCTTCTGTCGCCATCAGCGCACAGTTAGCCTGCTCATCTTCAGAGTCTGAATCATCTTCTGACTCATCCCAGGTTGCCATAAGACCTTTCTTCTTATGAAACTTCTTCTTGGGATTTTCCTTCTGAAGTTTTGGACATTCATTCTTGAAGTGTCCAGGCTCATTGCATTCATAGCACATGACCTTCTTCTTGTCAAATCTTCTGTCATCAGAAGATTCTCCACGTTCAAATTTCTTTGAACTTCTGACGCCTCTGAACTTCCTTTGCTTGTTCTTCCAGAGTTGATTTAGCCTTCTGGAGATCAAGGACAGTTCATCTTCTTCTTCAGATTCTGATTCTTCAGGATCTTCTTCTCTAGCCTGAAAAGCGTTAGTGCATTTCTTGATATTGGATTTTAATGCAATAGACTTACCTTTCTTTTGCGGCTCGTTTGCATCCAGTTCAATTTCATGACTCCTCGGGGCACTGATTAGCTCTTCCAAAGAGACTTCATTTAGATTCTTCGCAATCTTAAATGCAGTCACCATAGGACCCCATCTTCTGGGTAAGCTTCTGATGATCTTCTTTACGTGATCAGCCTTGGTGTATCCCTTGTCAAGAACTCTCAATCCAGCAGTAAGAGTTTGAAATCTTGAAAACATCTTTTCAATGTCTTCATCATCCTCCATCTTGAAGGCTTCATAATTCTGGATTAGAGCAAGAGCTTTAGTCTCCTTGACTTGAGCATTTCCTTCATGAGTCATTTTCAAGGACTCATATATGTCATAGGCCGTTTCCCTGTTAGATATCTTCTCATACTCAGCATGAGAGATAGCATTCAGCAAAACAGTTCTGCATTTATGATGATTCCTGAAAAGCTTCTTCTGATCATCGCTCATTTCTTGCCTTGCCAGCTTTACGCCACTGGCATTTACCGGATGTTTGTAACCATCCATCAGAAGATCCCATAGATCACCATCTAGACCAAGAAAGTAACTTTCCAGTTTATCTTTCCAGTATTCAAAGTTTTCACCATCAAATACCGGCGGTCTAGTATAACCATTGTTACCGTTGTGTTGCTCAGCAGAGCCAGATGTAGATGTAGACTTTGCAGTTTCATCAGCCATCTTTTACTGAAGCGTTTTTCTCTTCCTGAATCTTTTCTAAACACGGTTAAGTGCTAGCACCTTAGAACCGGCGCTCTGATTCCAATTGAAGGATAGAAAAACACTTAGAAAGGGGGGGTTTGAATAAGTGTAGCTTTAAAAACTTGACCGATAAAAATAAATTGCACAGTTATTTTTATCCTGGTTCGTTGTTAACTAAACTACTCCAGTCCACCCCCGCAGAGATGATTTACCTCAACTGAGGATTTAATCCACTAATCGCACGGATTACAATGGTTCTCCACTTAGTCAGCAACTAAGTCTTCCAGAGTCTTCTGATCACACACTGATCACTCCAGGAACAACTGCTTAGATACCCTCTAAGACTTTCTAGAGTATTCTGATCCACACGATCACTCTAGTTACAACCTGCTTAGATAACCTCTAAGACTTCCTAGAGTATTCTGATCCACACGATCACTCTAGTAACTTACAACTTAATGTAATCAATTCTAAGAGTATTACAATTGCTTCTTAAAAGCTATAATCACAAACTGTGATATTTCTCTTAACGTTTAAGCTTAATCTCACTAATATATTACAACAGCAATGTAGTGAGCTTTGATGAAGATGAAGATTCTGAGCTTTGAATAGAACAGAGTTTCAGCAAGTTAATATGAGTTGTTTTGTTCAGAATCGTTAACCTTGCTTCTCATCAGAACTTCATATTTATAGGCGTTGGAGAAGATGACCGTTGAGTGCATTTAATGCTTTGCGTATTCCGTACAGCATCGCATTTAATGTTATACGCTTTTGTCAACTACCTCGAGCCTTGTTCACGCTGTGTCTACTGACGTTGCCTTTAATAGCTTCTAACGTTCCTTTTGTCAGTCAGCGTAGCCTGCCACATGTACTTCCTTCTGATCTGATGTTTGTGAATACAACGTTTGAATATCATCAGAGTCAAACAACTTGGTGCAAAGCATCTTCTGATCTTCTAACCTTGAAGTGCTTCTGAGCGTGATACCATCAGAACTTCAGGGCTTCTGATCTCATGTTCTTCTGATGCTTCCATAGACCCATGTTCTGATTCTGCTTCGACCATCTTCTGATGTCTTGCCAGACCATGTTCTGATGTTGCATGCTGAACCCTTTGAGACAAAGCTTCTGAGCGCTGAATTATGCATACTCTTTATATATTTCCTGAAAAGGAAATTGCATTGGATTAGAGTACCATATTATCTTAAGCAAAATTCATATTATTGTTATCATCAAAACTAAGATAATTGATCAGAACAAATCTTGTTCTAACAGATCTTTAGTGTTCAGAATATAGCATACACATCCAAATGGATGGAAATAAGAAATGTTGGGCTTTCTGTTCTTCCGCAATTGATAAGGAGTCTTATTAAGAATAGGTCTTATAGAGATTCTATTCTGAATATAACATGCAGTATTTATTGCTTCTGCCCGGAAATGCTTAGCCATATTTGTTTCATTGATCATGGTTCTGGCCATTTCTTGTAGAGTCCTATTCTTTCGCTCTACAACTCCATTTTATTGTGGAGTTCTAGGGCAAGAGAAATCACGGGCAATACCATTTTCTTTGAAATAAATCTCAAAGAATCTGTTCTCAACTTCGCCACCATGATCACTTCTGACCTTTATGATTTTACACTCTTTCTCAGATTGGATCTGAGTGCAGAAGTTAAAGAACACTGTATGAGACTCATCCTTGTGTTTCAAGAACATTACCCATGTCCATCTGCTATAATCATCTATGATGACTAATCCATATTTCTTCCCTCTAACAGATACTATTTTGACTGGACCAAACAGATCAATGTGCAGAAGTTCTAGCGGCCTAGAGGAAGAAACAACATTCTTAGACTTAAATGCAGGTTTAGAAAACTTCCCTTTTTGACATGCTTTGCAAAGAGCATCTGATTTATATTTCAGATTAGGGGGTCCTCTGACCAGATTAAGTTTGTTAATCTGAGAAATCTTTCTCAAACTAGCATGACCTAATCATCTGTGCCAGACCCATTGCTCTTCACTAACAGACATAAGACAAGTTACCTTCTGATTCTTAAGATCTTGAAGATCAATCTTGTAAACGTTGTTCTTTCTCTTGCCTGTAAATAGGATTGAGCCATCCTTCTGACTTACAGCTTTGCAAGACTTTTGAATGAATATTATGTCATAACCATTGTCACTTAATTGACTTATGGACAATAAGTTATGAGCTAATCCATCTACAAGAAGTACATTAGTTATGGAAGGAGAGTTACCAACTGTCATACCCCAAAATTTGCCCAACATATTTACTCATATTTCAGTCCATTTGACTTTCAAATGCACAAAGATACACAAGAAAGAAGCATGCAGTCTCTCTCCTAAACAACAACCTCTAAATTAGGGTTTCTGATTTAATCAAGGAATTTGAACTTCTGATACCTCAAGTGGATTCCATGATCTCTCATATGATTTAAAGTACCCTCATGCCAAGTTTCAAGCCCTGATTCAAAAGACTGCTCACTCAATGACCCAAATAATCAACAATCGACTGGTTGACCTAAAAGTCAAACTATGGTCAAATCACAGTCAAAGTTCTTGATTTTTTGTCAACATTCTCATTTGGAAGTGTCATTCATCATTTGATCAAGGGTTGATCATGATTCATCAAGGAGATTTGATTCTCTACAACTTTGATGTTTGGCCCAAGGTCAAGAAGTGCTTCCGCATAAGTGATATGAGCCAATACATTACAGGTCCTTCTTGAAGATCGCAAAAAGCTGTTTTTTGTCAGGAGCCATATCATCAAGATAAAATCTCTAAATGCAAAATATGTTCCAAAGTGGCTTATAGAAGACATCCTGAGGTTTCCAAAGAGTCCTAGAACTCTTCCATATCTTTAAAATTGATGGAGATATGCTTTGTCAAAGTTGGTCAATTTTGGGTGAATTGCATGAACCAAATAAGGGCCAAATTGGATTTTATTGCAAATGGGCCCAACATTTTTTGATCCAAACTTGTTCCTAAGGTTACTAATAATCTCTAATCCCATGACCACGCCCATATGATTTTATTTAATTTTTATTTGAATTTTTATTCATATAAAATGCAATTTAAATCAAATGATTGAAAGAAATAATAAAGATTTGATTGGGTTATATATTCTAATCAATTCCAATCACTCACAATGTCAATAATATGTCCAAATTTCGTGGAGATAGGGATTGGAAAGAGAAGAAACAAATTGGACAATTTTAGAAAGTTTGCATTCAAGAATCAATCAAATACAAATCTTGCAATTCACCAAGATTCAGCCCAAGTTTGTTACCCTAATTCACACTACTATATATACATAATGTGTGCTCATCATTAGGGGACGAAAAAACCTAGCTTCTGATAGGATTCTCAAATTTATAAAATCAAAAAAAACGGGTGTAGGTTATATCTTTTGTTTCAGGAATCCTCAATCCAAACCAAGCAGTCAAAACATCTCCTAAACGTCCATAGGGTACGAATTGTAAGGTTACCACGTTCACATGCACCTGAAAGGGTCATTCACGTGCTTCCCGTTTTGTTCTTTTTTTTACAATTCGTATTTCATTATATATGCATAGTTGAAAGTTTCTAATAACCCAGATCAATTCAAATGATCATTTAAGACAAGTCGGAACCCAAACATGAAGGTTGAGACGTAAGAACATGAGCGCACCATTGATGACCGTGATCCATTTATTTTTTTCGAATCTTGATTTGCAGGAATTTTCAGGATAAAATAATAACACCAATGGATTCAGGGGGGGTCAATTTAGGGGGTAGAGTATCTCTTTGCGTGTTTTTTGGTTGTTTTTTGCAGATTCCAGGTGAGGGAGTCACCGGAGAAGATGACCGGACGTAGGGTTCCGGCGCTTCTCCGGTCCAGTCAACCTTGGCCCAGTCAATACGCGCACGTGGCATCGCTGTATCACACTATTGGCCAGTCAACAATATCAGAATCTCACTCCGATGCTGATTCGCTCGTTCAAAACGCTGTGGGCCCAGTTTGACCTTTCTATTTGAATTCACCATTTACACCTTATTTATTTATTTAATTAATTCATTGGGATTTATAGATGACTAACAACCATATCTCAGTTGGCCAGCGTGTAAGTCTTGCAACCATTGGGACATGGGTTCGATCCCCAGGCCCCCCATATATTTTATTGAATTGATTTATGTTCAGATTCTACGCGCGCTGCTTGAAGAAGACCATGATCCACCATCCATTCTCAGCCAATGGATCTCCAACCAACTCATATCAAGGGATCAGGAAGCTGCATCCTCACCAGCGACCTCCATCAAGCTGGCACACTCAAGCGAAGCTAAGTTTTTAATCTTTGTATTTATTTTTAAATGTCTCTAGGTTTATTTCTTTCCTTTCTTTTCTTTTTTTACTTATTATTATTATTATAATTTCTTTTCAAGTTAGTTTTTTTATGTAATTTTACAATTATTTATTTTTAATCGAAAACTCGATTTTTCCAAATTTATTAATAACTATTTTTTAAACAATAAAAATTATTATGTTTGTATATACTTTTAATTAATTAATTAATTGAAAATTAATAGTTAATTTTTAGGTTTGTTAACCTCGATTCATTTATAAACCCTAGAATCCTCAGGTAGGTGTTATCCATTAATGCATTTTTAAGCCCTATAAACCTTTTGGGTCACAATAAGTTTTCTTAAAAAACCTTTTTAGGTTCAGGATTAGGGTTTGTAAACTTTTTAGGGTTTGTAGATCTTTTATCAATTAGGGTTTAGATCAATAAATACACTAACTTTTCTTTTCTTCATTCTTAATTTTTTCAGGGTTAATCAAAGATTCTTCAGCCACGCGCCATCAATCAAAAAGCTAAGTTTCTAACTCTCTCTTTGTTTAATTATCATTTTAATTTCGCCTCTTTGCCTAAAATAGGGTTTGCCTCGGATAGTCAATGAATCCATCTACACTCACCCCTATTATTTTCTGTTTAATTCTCAGATGTTCAGAGTCAATTGAATGTTCGAGGAAGATCAAGGCTCAAGATAAAGATAATTAAATTAATTATTCATATTTCTTATTTTCTGCTTTAATTTCCCCATCCCCGCAGGTGTTTATTGTAATAGCATAGGTACTTTTATTTTTCTGCCTTTAATTTCTGCAATTTTAAACTGCATGGTTAGTAATTCAGGGAGTGATAACCATGAATTGAACGTAGATCACCTAATTACAAGATAAATGTCATCGAAGTTAACCACATGATTATTCTCGATGACCCTTTTACATCCAATTGAAAGACTTCCTGCCCTCTCATGGTATGGATAGACCCTTTCGCCCGAAAAGCTAAAAGAACGATCTTTCAAACTTAGGGTAGTTGCTACTAGTTGCTTGCTCTAAAATTCAAATTACTTTTCACACCTCTTTTCAAAATCAAATTCAAAAAGACTACGCTTATTTACAAGCTAAAATTCTTCTTCAAAATCTTTTCCAAATGTACTTCAAACATTTCAAACAATTCAAAAAGTGAGCTAAGCAATTAAGAGCCCATGGATAACCATGGATGCAAAGGGTGCCTTACACCTTCCCTTTGTATAACTTACCCCCCGAACTCAGTTTTCTTTTAAAAGGTTTTTTCTGTTCTTTTAGCCTTTCCAATTGGATAAAATAAAATTCGGTGGCGACTCTTGCTTACCGTACATTTCAAATAAAGTCAGTTCACCGTATTACAGAACTGGCAACTCTGCTGGGGATCTATTCGAATAAAATAGGGGTTACCTTAAAGTCTAGGATCACTTTAAATTGTTTGATTTGTCTGCTTTATATTTCAAAGGTTGTTTTGGGTATTTACTTGTGCGAAAGATCCTAACCCGGATCTAAGTACCTTAGGTAAATGGCATGAGATCAAGGAGACTGCACAGCGTATACTGATGTGGTTGATATGGTGGCCATCGTTAGTCTGACAAATTGGTTTGTCCTAGTGTTCCTTGGGATCCGACTTGAGGAAACACTTGGCTGCTGCGTGGTGTCATTAAGCACTAATTTGCCCTTAGAACCCTAGTTGAACTTGACTTTGGCCTATTAGAAAGTAGCGAGGTGGCTGGCTTTGGTTCCGACTGAAGTTGGTTGATACTCGAAGCTACACTCATATGGACTGGACTTTCAGGACCTTTTCGGTCGGTGATTCGATTGCCGAACTGAGATAAGCGCCTTCGAGAAAGGTCAATGATATGAGCTCCCTAGAACCCAATCAATATATAGGACAGGTTGAACCAACATAACTTCACTGGGGAGGGTACTTACCTATAAACTTCATGCGAGCCTTTAAACCTAAGGACACTTGTGTGACTTGTCTATGCTTGCTACTAACCCTTTGTTTTTCTTGCAGGTTTTTCTTGTGGGACTCACTCGTCCTTACCATCTTACGCTTTGCCTGATGCATTGCATAACATCATGACATCATAAGCATAACATGATTTAACTAACCCTTTCGAGGATCTTAGGAATTTAGGGCGCACAATTTCAGGTGCTCTTATCAAGGACTGAACTCTTATCTAGGGGCAAGAGGATTTATTTTCCTCTGGCCACACATCTTCCAATTCAAAGACACGACACATATCAAGGGGCAAGAGGATTTATTTTCCTCTAGCCATATGCCTTCAAATTCAGAAGTACAGGTAGCCAGAATCAGAGGCGATGACCCACTCGATATGGTGAGCTTGATTCTCAAAGAAGGACGTTAAAAAACAAAAGTCAGAATTCTTCATACAAAGACGCGACCTAATCATTTTCTAATGTTGCTAACTAAATTCCTAAAGATCCTTGAAAAGATTGCATTTGCATTCATAACATCACATAAAACTAACTTTGCCTTCCAGGTCGACCAACTGTCTGTCATACCCCAAATTTGTCCTACCCTTATTCATCAGGCTTATAACTCATGTACATACATCACTTAGGTCATAACTCACACTCATGCATTCATATCATTGGTGCTATTCAAAGGATAGCAAGAAAAAGCTCTATTGCAAAGAATTTCTGATCAGAGAATAAGAAGACTGAGGTATAATCATGTGGCTCTATGTTCCTTGAAGTCCTCCTGGATTAGGGTTTTTCTCAATCTCAAGTCAAGGCATTGGTGGAAGGATACTGGCTTGCAAATCACCTGGTCTCCCAAATCAGGGTTTCTTTGACCAAAGTCAACCAGTTGACTTTCTGGTCAACATTCAATCAGGAATGGCTTCTATGTGTGAAAAAGTTCTCATACTGACTAGGAGGATGTGTTTGTTTGACTGGATTTGACTGGAGAAAATTTAATCGGGAATTTCATCAATAATCAGAGAAAATCAGAACAGTTGACTTTTGGGTCAAAATCAGAAGAATTATTCAAATATTGACTTTTGGTGGAAAATCGGTCAAAGAAAGTCAAGGAAATGAGAAAAATCAAGAAATAATCAAAATTGCCAAATTTGGAAATTTAGTTGAAATGGGAACCTGCCAAAAGAGGAAAGTTCTACACTTAAAGAATTTTTGAGTGAATTTCCAATTGGCTGGGCAGCTGACTTCCGGTTCAATTATCATGTTGAAAACGAAAGAATTTTAAGACAAGCTCAACACCCAAAGTGTTCAAATCATAGCCCTCTACAATTCTCTAGTTGGGAGTTTTTTTTCCATTTGAAGCTTGATTCAAGAGTTATATTGGTTTGAAGTTAGAAGAAATGCATTTGTTCGAGTCATTCAGCTAGGCAGATTTTTGGTCATACATGAAGCATTTTGACAAACAGGTGGTGTGCCATATTTGAAGCCAATTATAGGGCAATTCAAGAACCCTGAGAATGCAAACATGGTGTGTATCTACTCTTTGCCATACCCTCTGCACATTGAAACAAGATTTTAGGCAATTTAGTAGGTATTGAATCAATTGTGAGTGCTCAAAGTCACACTCTGACCAAACCGTGCATTAACAAGAATCTAGGCCATAAGTCAGGGGACACGCGAGACATTTTGACAAGCATGTGGCGTGTCACTTTTGAAGCGGTTTTTTAAGAGGTTACAAACATCTCCCTGACTCCATTGTCACATAAATGTCTTCACTCCCATGTCCTCTGTCCATTAAGATGGAGATCTTCAATTTTGGTCAACGGGTTATTGAGATACGGAGTCCTAAAGTGGTGACCTTACAAGTGTTCATTTTGCCAAAGAGTATAAGCCAAGTCATGTCACGCGTACACATAGTCCCGGCAGTTGTGATTCTATGAGTTCAAGGCTATTTCTCTTCTATTTCCAAGCATTGAGTCAAGGTCCTTTGAACACCAAACCTCTCATGCTCCATGAGGACTTCAATTGGGTGCCAAGTTTATGCCATTTGGTGAGCTGTGTTAGTAATTATGGGCATACAAAGTCGTCATCAGGGATGACCCACATGGGCAAAAGGCTGAACCAAGGTTGCAGCATGCACAGGCAACATTCCACCAACACCTTCCACACTTAGCCATGCAATTTCTCAGGTTCAAAAAGCATGCATGAAGACTTGCCTTAACTACACAAACTTGTGTATTAAGCATTGCATAATATAGTCCCACACCTAAGAAAAATCTACATTGCAAATGTCCACCTACAATTCAAGGCCCACACCAAAGAGTTGCTCTTCATGCCAATCATCTTGCCCTATAAATAAAGAGCCACCCTCACATACTCACACACGCTCATTCTGAAAATTCCCTCACTCCGAACTCACTTCTCCTTTCCTCTTATTCCCATTCATTCTCCCCACAATCTCTCTCTCCCCCCTTCTCTTTCTCCATTTCTTCCAGCCACTTTAACCAACTCTAACAAAATTCTCCGGCCACCATCACCACCCTAACCGTCAGCTCAGCCTCCGTCCGCTTTCAATATCATCCCCACGCAATCATCACCATCATCATCGAAACTTCCAGATCTCGCCATCACTCTTCGTCAAGCTTCTGCGAGTTACACATCAATGGATCCGTAACAATCTCACCGCCGTCACCGTAGGATTGCGTGACTCTTTCCTCAGGTTTTAGAGTTCTTGAGCTGTCTTACCGGAGCTGCTATTGTGACTGAGTTCTCTTGCCGCTAATTCAAGAGCTCGCTTCAGGTAAATCTAAAGAACTCTCTTGGCATGATAATAAACATAGTAGCGAAAATGGCATCATGTTCAATCTGCAAGCTTGTTAGTAGCAATCCTGTTAATGTAGGCTTTGTTTGATATTCATTCTTGAAATTCTGATTCTGGTTACATGATCTAATGTTAGTTAGAAGTCTTGAGCCATATATGTGAATGCCATGGATGTGTCCGAATCTGTTGCTGTGATCAGAATGTGTTTTGGTGAATATGCTAGATGTTAGGGTTTTAGGTTTGTCCTCGGTTCTGAAGTTTGAGTAAAAACTGATGAAAACTAATGCTAGATCCTTGTTTAGTGTGGAAATCCGACTCGATTGATGTTAGTTTGGTAGTCTTCTGGAAAGTTTCGTAGGATCTCCGCCGTGTGTTGGCCGGAGAAGACGACCGGAGCTAGGCTCTGGCGTCTGTGTGTGGTGGCATTCTGTTATGCGGCTAGCTCACGTGGCAAGTAGGGATTGGTTCATTTTATCATTTGTTTGGCTAGTTTTGTTTTATTGTAATCATTGGAATGTGACGTGTTAGCATGTGATTGGTTCATTGTTGCTTTTGTTTTTAGTGACTTAAATCTCTCACCTGATCAATTGATAAATATAGGCATGTCACGTTTTACTGTATGATATATTGCATGCTTTTAATAAATGAATAAGCAGAGAAAATGACAATGACAATAAATAGAAATAGAGAACAAAGCATTGGGCCTTGGCGCGGCTGGACTTAGAACTGTTTTCTGGATTTCACCCCCGTTCTGCTAACACACCCTGCTACTGGATTGGGCCCTTGGCGCAGCCTGCTATCTCCACCCCCTATCTTTTCTGGCCCAGTCTGCTTTATAATTGTTTTAGTTCATATACTGATTACTTTTGCACCCCTGCTGTTTAACAAAAACAATAATAAAAGTTGATTTTTCTTTTAATTCTTTTTGCATAATAATTCTTTTACTTAAATAAAATTGACTAAAAACATTTTCACTCAATTAGACTTCTTAGAATATTATTTTCTTTTAATCGATTTTTAATTGTTGTTTCCTTTGATTTTTGATTGGTTGATAAACCATAAACAATTGTTCTTTCTTTGATAATTCAAAATTAGTCTCCTCACATAGAATAAAATGAAGTAGTTTGTAAATAATTTTCATAAATAGCTTTCATGGTTTGTATGGTTTTTAATTATTTTACTTTGTGAGTATTTTTCCATATATTGTGAAATGACAAATATACCCTTTGGTCCTTAAAATTGGTTTTAATCAACTTAGATGATTTTTCTTCCTCATTTTCTCTTAGAATAATCAATAACATAGATGTAGAAGTTAGGAATAGTTCCCCCTTCTGCATTTCTTTTTCTTTTACAACATTAAAACATCTAACAAATATTCAAATAAAATCCCATTAATAAATACAAAGAAAATACTTAAAAAACATTAATAAAAAAGTGAAAACCATTAAAAAGGGAATGGAAGCTTGAATATCCCTTGCTTTAGGGAATCATTCGAGTGCTTGGATCTCCCTTGCTTTAGGGAACCATTCGGGCGTAAGTTCCCAAATTCTAAAAGACACAAACCAAAGAGTAACTCGAGTTTCCCTTGCCTTAGGGATTTCCTCGAAACACTCAAACTCTCTCTCTCTCTTTCTCTCCTTTCTTAAGGGCATCGTTATCTCCGCTCTATTGCATCCTAGGCTGTCCCCTTATGCAAGAGCGCGAGCGTTAACTCCGCCCAACTAAAAAACACAAAAACAAACAAAACTATGGAGCCGAACTACGGCGCTCTGATTCCTGAAAAGGATACGTAGGCATCAAGTCGCGGGGCTTGAACGAGCACATTTGTAATTATTCCTTCTTTTCCCCGTATTTATTTTGCATTCATTCGCATGTAGACATAGACATTAGACACACCCTTTAGATAGAAACAAACATAGGTGGATACCATCGAGTACGATGGGCGTGAGGGGTGCTAATACCTTCCCCTCGCGTAACCGACTCCCGTACCTTGATTCTCTGGTCGCAAGACCTTGTTCTTACCCTTTTTTAGGTTTCCTGGTATTCCTTTCCCTTATGGGATAAATATATTGGTGGCGACTCTGTTCATTTTTCGCGAGCGTGCGACAACTGGCGACTCTGCTGGGGAAAGCTAAGCAAGTCGATCCTAGCCTTTGTTTGTTTTATTTTACTGGGTGTTTATTTGTCTTTTATGTATATATCTTGTATATATGTTTGCATGTTTATTTTCTGCTTGCATGTCATATTTATTTCTGCTTGCACATCATGCATCTGGACTATATTATGGGTCCCCGTGGGGGCCACATATTTTTCTGCTTTGTTTTGCAGGTGGGGGTTCTTGAGGTAAAAGGCCCACTACCCAGGCCAAGTGACACATAGGATTAGCGTGGATGCTCATGTTGACTCCCGTGGCTCTTGCTACGATCGAGTTCAACATGGGGTACCACAACTGGGCGAGGTTCTTTCATGGAACACTGTGTCTGGCACGCTTGCTGCCTCAAACACTTTGTACCCCATGGGAACTGTAGACCCTAGTGACCATTAGGGACCACCTGTCCGTGTCTAGAATTCATACCTGTGAGTTTGGGGTGGGACAGGATACTAGCCTTCATCATACCCTGATTTCCATTTTGCAATCTGAAGTCGGAACTTTGAACCTGCTACACTCAGTGTTACCCAAATATCCAGAGCTGCGAGGGACATTCAGTCTCTCACTGCATCACACACATGACACATCATGTTATTGCATCCACCTCACTTCATTCGTGGAGAATCCTAAAGTCTATTTCCAAAAATAGTGACAAAATGTACACTTTTTGCAAAAAGAAAAGAAAAGAAAAGAAAAAGAAAAGAAATAATGAAAAGACTTTAGGATTCTCCCGATGAAATGCATTCCACCATACCATTTAACATGCATGTTCATTTATTTTCAGGAATTTTTGGCTTTGTCTCCGACCAACACATGGCCCCACCAATGAAGACTGGTAGACTCAATCCCTCTTATTCTTTCCTGGATCCGAATCTGGATTCCCTTGGGTGTTTAGCAAAGAAGATTACGCCAGATGAGTCAACCAATTTCCGAGAAAAATATGGGTACATTCTGAGCCTTCTCAAGATGTCGTTCACCAAGTACGAGCAAGAGGGAGTTCATACTTTGCTTCAGTTCTATAATCCTTCCCTTCGCTGCTTCACGTTCACCGACTACCTCTTGGTTCCGACATTAGAAGGGTATTCCCTATTTCTTGGCGTTCCTATAAAGAAGGAAGTACCATACTATGGCACCATGAAGGCCCCTGATTCCATTGAAATTGCTGAGGCTCTTTATTTGAGCAAGTCAGTCGTGGAAGCAAATCTCACTAAGAAGGGAGGAGGTCTTGGTTTTTGCATGGAGTTTCTGGTCAAAAGGGGTTGTGAGGCTGCTGAAGCAAAGGAATGGGACACATTTAGGGCTATCCTGGCTCTAGGTATCTATGGTATCATGATGTTCTCGAACATTCCTAACTTTGTTGACATGAGTGCAATTCATATGTTCATTCTGCAGAATCCGGTTCCTACACTTTTGGGGGATGTTTATCACTCAATTCATCACAAGAGTAGTCAGAAGGGAGGTTTGGTTAGATTCTGTGCTCCGTTGTTATATCGTTGGTTCAGGTCACATTTGCCTGAGCGTGGCGCTTTCGTTGATAATAGGCACACATCTAAGTGGGCTGAGAGGATTATGGGGCTTAGGGCCAAAGATATTGTCTGGCAGAACAGATCTTTAGATGACATGGAAGTTATTATGAGTTGCGGAAAGTTCAAAAATGTACCTCTCATGGGTCTTAGGGGTGGAATCAACTATAATCCCGTCCTGGCTAGGAGAACATTTGGATATGCTTTTATCAGTCCCCCTGAGCAGACAGAAACTGCTGAGAATATTTTCTATCATTCGGCCACCGACAGTGGGCAGATGGCAGAAGCTGTACAAGCCTGGAAGAGTATTTGTTGGAGAGATAAGAAACATTTTGGTCAGCGAGATTGTGCTACTTATGAGGATTATACTAAGTGGGTCGAATCTGTGGTTGCTGTTCGAGGGATGCCCTTTCCCTCCAAAGATCCTTTGTACCCCCCTGCTGGTGAACAACCCAACATTGTCTCCATGCCTCGTTATAATCGAACTGTTGAGCAGAATCAAAAGTTGACTGAACAGGTGGAAACAATGCGTGTTAAGATGAATACTGCTAGGCAAGAGAAGCTTTCTGCTCTTCATAAGTTGAAAATGAGAGAATTAGAGCTTGAAGAATTGTATGCTAGAGGAAGTACTTCTCAGAAAAGGCCAAGAGTGACTATAGACCCTAAATCTAATGAATCTCAAGAGAAGAAGCTGAAAGAACATTACGAGGCTCAGTTGGCAGATTTGACTGAAAGACTCCAGATTCAGACTAAAGAAGCAAATTCAGAAAGGGCTCTTCGAAAGAAAGCAGACAAACTCTTGTTGGAACGCCAAGGAACCTTAGAAAAGTGCTATGAAGAAATCCGAAAGCTGAAGGGTCAAGTAGAAGAAAAAGGTCAAGGTAATACCCAAGCTCAAGAGGAAGCCAGATGTTGGGAGTTGAAGAACTGCTACATGGAATCAATGCATTTCAGAAAGGACCTGCTGATTCAAGAGATCATTAAGAGACCCACCCATGCTGAGACGAAAAAGCTTTTTGAAGAAATGAAGACCTGGAGTTATAAGAACATTGGAGACAGCCCCCTTCGTCATTTGGACATGGGAGATCCTGCTTAGTGTTGACTTTGTTGTAGAATCACCACCAGACTTGTTGGATGGGATTCTTATTTCTATTGCTGTATTTGTTGGCTCGTGGGAGCAGAATATTTTGTACTTCAAGAACTTGGTTGCAGAATTAATCGATTATGTTTGCTTATCTTGGTTGTGCTTATCTTGGTTATGCTTCACTATCTTCTCCGTTATCTTGTGTTGTTTGTTTGAGACAAAGCTAAAAAGTCTTAAAAATAATAAAACATGCACACATGCACCCATGCACTCATATCATATTGCATTTACAGGTTTTCTATCAGATTCTAATTGGGGTCCCTTCCAATAAGCAGATTTCTTTCCCGACGACGAAGCTGACTTTCTTACATCCTTACCGCACCAGAAACAACGAGAAGATAATCATGGACCAATTTGAACAGAATCAAGCTGCCCTCCGTAGGGATATGGATGTTATGGGGGAAAGAATGACACAACTTATGGAGACTCTCCATGTCGTTGTCCAAGGACAAGAAGAGCTCAGAAAGAGCGTTGCTGGGTTGATCAAAGATACTCCTAACAATTCTGTCGATGGAGGGGTGAAAACTTAGGAGACTCCTATCAATGAGACACTTAAAGTAGTGGATGACCACCATGAGGTTATTGATCTTGAACATGATCTTACTGCTGAGTTGACTGAGACTGCTAAGATGTACCAAGCTCTTGAAGAACGCCTTAAGGCCGTTGAGGTTGCTAAAACTTCGAGTTTCGACACTGCTGCTATGTGCTTGGTACTTGGGATTGTTATTCCCCCGAAGTTCAAGGTGCCAGATTTTGATAAGTACAAGGGAGTTACCTGCCCAGAGACTCACATTCGTTCCTACTTCCGTAAGATGGCCGCTCACGCTGAGAACGAACCTCTGCTTATGCATTTCTTCCAGGACAGTCTCACTGGAGCCCCGTTAGAGTGGTATATGAAGCTCGAGAGGTCTAATGTTAGTACTTGGGGAGAACTTGTTGATGCCTTCTTGAAACAATACCACTACAATACTGCTATGGCTCCTAGCCGTGCACAGCTGCAAAATATGTACAGAAATCTGAAGAGTCTTTTAAGGAATACGCCCAGAGGTGGCGTGAACTTGCTGCTCGAGTCCAACCTCCTTTATTGGACCGAGAGTTGATTGATCTGTTTATGGGAACTCTGAAAGGGCCGTATCTTCAGCACATGGTTAGTAATACTTCTCCTTCCTTTTCGGATGTGGTCATCATTGGTGAAAGGGTTGAGAACTATGTCAAAGCTGGTACCATCCAAGGTGTTACTAGTCCTAGCAACTCAAGTGGTAATGGTAAGAAGCGGTATTCTGGGTTTGTGAAGAAGAAGGAAGGTGAGACTAGCACCGCTTCTGTTGACCAAGGCCGAGCTCCTGCATATTCTGCTGTTCCACCTCCTTATTATCCGATGCCTTATGCTGTTCCTGGTCCATATGTCCCTCAAGCATATGCTGCTGCTCTTCCACAACCATGGAAGGCACCCCAACAGCCTTTCGTACCACAACAACAAGCTGCTGCTCCTCAGAATCGTCAACAGAACCCTAGGCCTCAAGGTCAAAGGGGCCCACAGAGGACAAGGTACCAAGATAGGCGTATAGATCCGGTTCCGATGACGTATGCTCAACTTCTCCCTCAGTTGCTTGCTGGTCAGTTGGTACAGCTTCGTGAACTTGGTCCTCCACCTAGCCCTCTTCCTCCCGGATATGATGTTAATGCCCGTTGTGAATTTCATTCAGGTGCTCCAGGCCATACAATCGAAAACTGTAGAGCATTCAAATTAAAGGTTCAGGATCTCCTTGACGACAAGCTTATCTCATTCACTCCTACTGGTCCTAATGTGCAGCATAATCCTATGCCTCCTCACACAGGTGCGACCAATGCTGTTGAGTTATATGACGACCAAATCCTGGTAACCGATGTTAATGAGGTTAAGATGCCACTTGCGATTGTCAGAGAACACCTCGTGCAACAAAAGATTTTGTGTGAGCTACATGACTTTTGTTTACAATGTTCTTCTAATCCAGAGGAATGTGCTAGATTAAGAGAGGAGATTCAAAAGCTGATGGATGAAGGCGTTCTTAGAGTGGAAAGGGTTGTTTCTGGTGAAGATGTGGCCACTTTAGAGATCCCTTACTATCCTGCTGAAGTGTCAAAGAATCAGGGCACTTCTTTGGTCATTCATGCTCCGAGTACTCCTTTGGTTATTCAAGCTCCGAGAACTCCGTTGGTCATTCAGGTTCCAGACGCCTCTTTGACCCCTTCAACCTCATCTCTCGTTCCCTCTTCTGTGAGTAATTCCAAGGCTGTTCCTTGGAGTTATAATGTTGTGTATATTCGAGGGAAGAAATATGATTGTCCTCCAATGGGTAATTCGAGCATCACTAATATTGCTGGCACTAGTGGCATTACCCGTAGTGGTCGGATCTTTGCTGCCCCTCCTCCACTTCCTAAAGAAACCAACAAGGATGCTAATGCACAAGCAAATGGGAAGCAAGTTGCTGTAGATCCTCCTGAGACCCATAATGCACGAGACGCTGAACAACTTTTGAGAATCATTAAGAAAAGTGACTACAAGGTGATTGATCAACTTGATCAAACTCAAGCTAAGATTTCTATCTTGTCCCTTTTGGTGCACTCGGAAGCTCACCGTGATGCTCTGATGAAAGTTCTGGCTTCCGCTCATGTGACTCAAGACATTACCGTGCCTCAGTTTGAAGGGGTTGTGACCAACATTGCTGCTGGTAACTGTTTGGGTTTTTGTGATGAGGAACTTCCACCCGAGGGTAGAGCACACAACAAAGCGTTGCATATCTCCGTCAAGTGTCTGGATGTTGTGTTGTCTCGAGTTCTGATTGATACAGGTTCTTCTCTTAATGTGATGCCCAAGGCCACTTTGTTTAAGCTGAGTATGGATGGGGTTATGATGAGACCATGCACTATGAGTGTCAGAGCGTTTGATGGTTCTAAAAGGTCCGTAGAAGGGGAAATTGATCTGCCTGTCTTGATTGGCCCTCACATGTTCTATATTGCCTTCTATGTTATGGATATACGTCCTTCATACACTTGCCTCTTGGGTCGTCCTTGGATCCATGCTGCTGGGGCTGTGACATCTACCCTCCATCAGTGTTTGAAATTTGTTGTGAATGACAAGATTGTTGTGATCACTGGTGAAGAGGATTTGATAGTCAATAATCTGGCATCATACCGTTATGTTGAAGTGGAGGGAGAGATACAAGAGACACCTTTTCAAGCCTTAGAGATTGTGTCAGTTGACAAACTCCCTGTGGTCGAGAACAAGAGGGAACCTGGAGCACCCCTCTCATCCTTGAATGATGCTAAGGCCTTCTTAGAAGCTGGTACTCCCCATAATGCCTGGGGCAAGCTGATTGATGTTCATGAGAAGCGAGACAAGTATGGCCTTGGGTATCAACCATCTTCTTCTACTCAGCTCAGCATAACTCCTGGAAAGAAGGTGATTCCCCCCATTTCTCAAGTGTTCGTCAGTGCAAGCACCAGTTCTGGAAGTCAAGTTCTCGTTGTGGATGATGATGATGAAGAAGATCTCTCCAGATTCATTTGCCATGCTGCACCTGGACAGGAACTCAGCAATTGGACCATCTTGGACATCCCCAAAGTCACTTTTATGGAGATGTAATTTTCTTGTTTCGATAAATCATATGCTTCGCCCTAAGCATTTTGATCTCATGTATAAAGAAGGGCCCCCATGTGTTTCAATTTGTTTAATATTGAATGAAAATCATATTTCCGCATGCAATTACTGTTCCATTTCTTTCATTTTTACTTTACAAACTTTTTCAAAAAATGGCAAAGCTTTTTCTTTTTCTTTTCCTTTATGTGTTTCATTCTAAAGTATGAACCATCCATCATGCAGATCATGCTCGAATTCCATCAAAAATGATAATGTTACAGTTCCACGTCTTGATATCCTTGAGAATCCAATAGACTGAGCCGATGAAGATAATGGGGAAGATTGTGAAGTCCCTGAAGAATTGGTAAGACTCTTGAGACAGGAAGAGAAATCCATTCAGCCGCATCAGGAAGCCTTAGAAATCATCAACCTCGGTACAGAAGAAGCAAAGAGAGAGGTCAAGATAGGTGCCGTTTTGCAAAGTGATGTGAAGAGAAGGTTGATCGAGTTGCTCCGAGAATATGTTGATATCTTCGCCTGGTCATATGAAGACATGCCTGGTTTAGACACGGATATAGTTATGCACAGGCTACCGCTCAAACCAGAATGTCCGCCTGTAAAGCAAAAACCACGAAGAACTCGACCTGATATGGCTTTGAAAATCAAGGAAGAAGTTGAAAAACAGTTGAAGGCTGGTTTCTTATCTGTGTGTGAGTATCCTCCTTGGATTGTAAACATAGTACCTGTTCCTAAGAAGGACGGAAAGGTACGCATGTGTGTTGACTACCGAGATTTGAATAGGGCAAGTCCGAAGGATGATTTCCCTCTGCCTGATATTGATGTGCTAGTCGACAACACTGCTCAGTATTCGGTGTTCTCCTTCATGGATGGTTTTTATGGCTATAATCAAATAAAGTTGGCTCCCGAAGATATGACCAAGACTACCTTTACTACTCCGTGGGGTACGTATTGTTATAAAGTGATGCCTTTTGGTCTTAAGAATGCTGGTGCGACATATCAACGAGCAATGGTGACTCTCTTCCATGACATGATCCATAAAGAGATTGAGGTGTATGTCGATGATATGATTGCAAAATCCCAAACTGAGGAGGAACATTTGGTATATCTTGAGAAATTGTTTGCTCGTCTGCGAAAATTCAAGTTGAGGCTTAATCCAAACAAGTGCACTTTTGGAGTGCGATCTGGAAAGTTACTTGGATTCATCGTGAGCCAACGAGGGATTGAGGTCGACCCTGATAAAGTAAGGGCAACACAGAATATGCCAGCACCGAAGAATGAAAAAGAAGTTCGAGGGTTCCTTGGGAGATTGAATTATATAGCCAGGTTCATTTCTCATCTCACTGATACTTGTGAACCCATCTTTAAGTTATTACGCAAGAATCAAGATATCCGTTGGGATGATCATTGTCAAGAAGCCTTTGATAAGATCAAGCAATATCTCCAAGAACCACCAATTCTCATGCCTCCGGTTCCTGGGAGGCCGCTTCTTATGTACCTAACTGTGCTTGAAGGATCTATGGGGTGTGTGCTAGGCCAGCATGACGAGTCTGGTCGAAAAGAGTGCGCCATTTATTACCTGAGCAAAAAGTTTACCGATTGTGAATCCCGTTACTCACTACTCGAGAAAACTTGCTGTGCTTTGGTATGGGCTGCTCGCCGACTAAGGCAGTACATGTTGACTCACACCACTCTATTGATCTCCAAAATGGACCTGATAAAGTACATCTTTGAAAAACCGGCCCTTACAGGAAGACTAGCCCGGTGGCAAATGCTTTTATCAGAATATGATATCCAGTATGTCACACAGAAGGCCATCAAAGGAAGTGTCCTTGCAGATCATCTTGCTCATCAGCCATTAGAAGAGTATCAGTCAATGAAGTTTGACTTTCCTGATGAAGATATCATGAAACTGGATGATAATGAAGGACCCGAACCAGGAGAGCGATGGACTCTCACGTTCGATGGTGCATCAAATGCTATGGGCCATGGTATTGGGGCAGTTTTGACTTCTCCTCGTCAAACTCACATCCCTTTCATAGCTAGAATATGCTTTGATTGCACAAACAATGTCGCAGAGTACGAAGCTTGCATAATGGGCCTCGAAGCAGCCATTGATATGAGGATCAAGATCCTTGAGGTTTATGGGGATTCTGCCTTGGTCATACATCAAGTAAGAGGTGATTGGGAGACGCGACACCCCAATTTAGTTCCTTACAAAGACTATATCTTGGAGTTGTTGCCCGCTTTCGAGGAAATCACTTTCGATCACATCCCACGAGAGGAGAATCAATTGGCAGATGCTCTGGCTACTTTGGCAGCTATGTTCAGAGTTAGCTCCCCTAAAGAAGTGCCAGACATAAGGATCCTCCGTTACAAAGAGCCCGCACATGCATTCCCTGCTCATTGCCTCACTACTGAAGATGTGTATGATGAAAAGCCATGGTATTACGACATCAAGAGGTATGTTGAGAAGCAAGAGTATCCCGAAGATGCTACGATTGGTGATAAGCGAACGCTTCGAAGGTTAGCGTCCAAATTCTTCTTGTCAAGAGACGTCCTGTACAAAAGAAACTATGATTCAGTTTTGCTCAGATGCGTGGATAGACACGAAGCAGAATTGATCATGCGGGAAATTCATGAAGGATCCTTCGGAACTCATTCTAGTGGGCACTCTATGGCCAAAAGGATCTTGCGAGCAGGATATTATTGGATGACCATTGAAAGTGATTGTTATGTATACGTGAAGAAATGTCACAAATGCCAAGTGTATGCTGACAGGATTCATGTTCCTCCAACTCCTTTGAATGTCCTGACATCGCCATGGCCATTTTCTATGTGGGGCATAGATATGATTGGACGAATCGAGCCGCAAGCTTTAAATGGACACAGATTTATTCTTGTCGCTATCGACTACTTCACCAAATGGGTTGAAGCTGCTTCTTACAAGAACGTAACCAAGCAAGTCGTTACTCGCTTCATCAAGAAAGAAATCATATGTCGATATGGGGTTCCGAATAAGATCATCACTGATAATGGGTCCAATCTTAACAACAAGATGATGGCAGAGTTGTGTGGAGAGTTCAAGATTGAACATCACAATTCATCACCCTATCGGCCAAAGATGAATGGCGCAGTCGAAGCTGCTAACAAGAATATAAAGAATATTATCCAGAAAATGGTTAGAACGTATAAAGATTGGCATGAGATGTTGCCATTTGCTTTGCATGGCTATAGAACTTCAGTTCGTACTTCAACTGGGGCAACCCCCTTCTCTCTTGTCTATGGCATGGAGGCCGTACTTCCTGTAGAAGTGGAAATTCCTTCGTTGAGGGTCTTGATGGATGCCAAACTTGATGAAACAGAATGGGTTCAGACGAGGCTTGACCATCTCAATCTGATCGAGGAAAAACGCTTATCTGCTATCTGCCATGGCCAGTTGTATCAAAAGAGGATCAAGAAAGCGTATGACAAGAAGATTCGGCCTCGAGAGTTCCACACAGGTGACCTGGTCATAAGGAAGATCTTGCCAATTCACACGGATCCAAGGGGCAAATGGACTCCCAACTATGAGGGGCCATACATTGTGAAGAAAGCATTCTCAGGTGGTGCTTTAATTCTGACAAAGATGGATGGGGAAGACGTTCCACTTCCAGTCAATTCAGACTCAGTCAAAAAATACTACGCATAAAAGACCCGCTAGATCGACGTACCTAGGCAAAAATAAGGGCATCCCGGCAAACCAAAAGGGTTTGGGCAAAAATTAGGGATAAAACAAAAGAGAACAACCCGCTAAGTTGAAAACTCGAAAGAGCGACTTAGGCAAGAAAGAGTATCCCGCTGGATTGAAAACCCGAAAGGGCGGTCCAGGCAAAAGTTAGGGATCTAGAGCGAGAGGCTGCAGTATGAATTTCCTTCACAAAGATCTCTATGCGCCCTTGACACACAGACAGATCGATCCAACCGTTACGCTTCTGAAGCAAAGCATTGAGAAGATCGAGGATATGGGAACTGTAGCAAGACCAGTTTTTATGGAAATCCGAGCATTTCTCCTTGCCATTTTGCCTATTTGTGTTTTTACTTTCTTTTTTCGCAACTACCTCATTTAGGAGTTGCTTCCTTGTACAGAGGCCTATTCATAGGCATTCCATCAACAAAATGATCTTTTGATAAAAAGCTTTCCTTCTTGCTTTTCATTTTTCGCATGCGAGGTGTGATTTAATTCGTTATTAAACATTGCATTGAAAACATGGGGGAATAATAATCACAAATCAAAGCGAAACATGATGTTACACAAACATAAAAGTGCTCTAAGGGGCACCATTTGCATCCAAACGTTGTTTTCTGTGCAGGTTGCAGGTTCTAGCCGTCATCTTGGCTTATGACATGTCACAAAGGTCGTCATCATCCCGCTTGAAAGTTCAAGAGTATAATTCATCAGTACTGGTAAGCATGGGGCACTCGAAGAGGTCCATATCCCCCTTCCATATGGCAGACGAAGAATGGTCTCTCAAAAACTCATGATTCCCCGAGCAGTATAGGATGTAAGGAAAGTCGAGCAAAGTCACTTCCTCCCCAACAGAGTTATGTTCTAATCCTCCACACAGTGGCCAATAATCTTTGGCACTATGAGGTTTCCAACGCCCACCCACAATGGTGTCTCAAGATCACAGGCAACGGACCCCAATGATCCTACTCTTCTGTTCCACCAGGGCCTTTATTTGGCACTCTTTGCATATAGAATCCATTGCATACAACATTGCATCCTCAAAAGCGTAGCATATCCATTGCAGTGGATCATTACGCCATTAAACTCAAACATGCATACAGAGCGTAAGCCAGATAATAGGAGTCAATGTTGAATCAGAACAATGACCCATCCTCCCAAAGTTGTTACCCTTACAAACTTCACCTGATATCTGCTATCATATCACAAACACTGTTAAGCTACGGTGCCGATACGAGGTGTCCTCAATCCCCGACAAATGTCGGACACAATGTCTTTTTGTTTCCTCCTCCTGTCGTCGAGTCGATGTTGAGTCGTAGATCGCACGATATCTATCCCCTTTTGTCCTGAAGGTCGTACGAGATCTTCTCCCGATGTTGAGTTGTAGATCGCACGAGATCTATATCTTTCTGTTTTGAAGGTCGTACGGGATCTTCTCCTGATGTTGAGTCGTAGGTCGCACGAGATCTACTTTTCCTCCCTATTTTGAAGGTCGTACGAGATCTTCTCCTGATGTTGAGTCGTAGGTCGCACGAGATCTACTTTTCCTTTAAGTCTTGAAGATCGTACGAGATCTTCTCCCAATGATAGGTCATAGATCGCACGAGATCTTTTCCTTGCCTCTCCTGATGTCTCTTGATGTAGAGTCGTAGATCGCACGAGGTCTATTCTATCCTGAAGATCGCACGAGGTCTTCTCCTGATGTTGAGTCGTAGATCGCACGAGATCTATCCCCTTTTGTCCTGAAGGTCGTACGAGATCTTCTCCTGATGTTGAGTCGTAGGTCGCACGAGATCTACTTTTTCATCCCTGTTTTGAAGGTCGCACGAGATCTTCTCCCAATGTTGAGTCATAGGTCGCACGAGATCTTTTCCTTTCTGTCCCGAAGATCGTACGAGATCCTCTCCTGTCGTCGAGTCGATGTTGAGTCGTAGGTCGCACGAGATCTACTTTTCCTCCCTATTTTGAAGGTCGTACGAGATCTTCTCCCGATGTCGAGTCTTAGATCGCACGAGATCCCTTTTCTGTTTAAACCTTAAAGATCGCACGAGATCCTCTCCTGTCGTCGAGTCGATGTTGAGTCGTAGATCGCACGAGATCTATTCCCCTCCAATCATTGTCTCATATAACACATCTTTTGAAAACCTTGTATTAGCACCTCAGGCTACGTTACAAGCTATCACCCCCCTTCCAATTACTCACTGTAAATATATCCACCAGAAAAACAAAAACTCTCTCCCCAACAGATATATAAACAAAAAAATAAAGAATAAAGATCACTCCATCTTTTCAGGACAAATTTCAGGTCTTTGGTATTTAATCTTCTTCTACTTCGAAAGTTCGAAAGGCTAGCGCCAATCTCACCTTCGAGTATAAGACGATTAAATAGGGGCAGCTGTCATACCCCAAATTTGTCCTACCCTTATTCATCAGGCTTATAACTCATGTACATACATCACTTAGGTCATAACTCACACTCATGCATTCATATCATTGGTGCTATTCAAAGGATAGCAAGAAAAAGCTCTATTGCAAAGAATTTCTGATCAGAGAATAAGAAGACTGAGGTATAATCATGTGGCTCTATGTTCCTTGAAGTCCTCCTGGATTAGGGTTTTTCTCAATCTCAAGTCAAGGCATTGGTGGAAGGATACTGGCTTGCAAATCACCTGGTCTCCCAAATCAGGGTTTCTTTGACCAAAGTCAACCAGTTGACTTTCTGGTCAACATTCAATCAGGAATGGCTTCTATGTGTAAAAAAGTTCTCATACTGACTAGGAGGATGTGTTTGTTTGACTGGATTTGACTGGAGAAAATTTAATCGGGAATTTCATCAATAATCAGAGAAAATCAGAACAGTTGACTTTTGGGTCAAAATCAGAAGAATTATTCAAATATTGACTTTTGGTGGAAAATCGGTCAAAGAAAGTCAAGGAAATGAGAAAAATCAAGAAATAATCAAAACTGCCAAATTTGGAAATTTAGTTGAAATGGGAACCTGCCAAAAGAGGAAAGTTCTACACTTAAAGAACTTTTGAGTGAATTTCCAATTGGCTGGACAGCTGACTTCCGGTTCAATTATCATGTTGAAAACGACAGAATTTTAAGACAAGCTCAACACCCAAAGTGTTCAAATCATAGCCCTCTACAATTCTCTAGTTGGGAGTTTTTTCCATTTGAAGCTTGATTCAAGAGTTATATTGGTTTGAAGTTAGAAGAAATGCATTTGTTCGAGTCATTCAGCTAGGCAGATTTTTGGTCATACATGAAGCATTTTGACAAACAGGTGGTGTGCCATATTTGAAGCCAATTATAGGGCAATTCAAGAACCCTGAGAATGCAAACATGGTGTGTATCTACTCTTTGCCATACCCTCTGCACATTGAAACAAGAGTTTAGGCAGTTTAGTAGGTATTGAATCAATTGTGAGTGCTCAAAGTCACACTCTGACCAAACCGTGCATTGACAAGAATCTAGGCCATAAGTCAGGGGACACGCGAGACATTTTGACAAGCATGTGGCGTGTCACTTTTGAAGCGGTTTTTTAAGAGGTTACAAACATCTCCCTGACTCCATTGTCACATAAATGTCTTCACTCCAATGTCCTCTATCCATTAAGATGGAGATCTTCAATTTTGGTCAACGGGCTATTGAGATACAGAGTCCTAAAGTGGTGACCTTACAAGTGTTCATTTTGCCAAAGAGTATAAGCCAAGTCATGTCACGCGCACACATAGTCCCGGCAGTGGTGATTCTATGAGTTCAAGGCTATTTCTCTTCTATTTCCAAGCATTAAGTCAAGGTCCTTTGAACACCAAACCTCTCATGCTCCATGAGGACTTCAATTGGGTGCCAAGTTTATGCCATTTGGTGAGCTGTGTTAGTAATTATGGGCATACAAAGTCGTCATCAGGGATGACCCACATGGGCAAAAGGCTGAACCAAGGTTGTAGCATGCACAGGCAACATTCCACCAACACCTTCCACACTTAGCCATGCAATTTCTCAGGTTCAAAAAGCATGCATGAAGACTTGCCTTAACTACACAAACTTGTGTATTAAGCATTGCATAATATAGTCCCACACCTAAGAAAAAGCTACATTGCAAATGTCCACCTACAATTCAAGGCCCACACCAAAGAGTTGCTCTTCATGCCAATCATCTTGCCCTATAAATAAAGAGCCACCCTCACATACTCACACACGCTCATTCTGAAAATTCCCTCACTCCGAACTCACTTCTCCTTTCCTCTTATTCCCATTCATTCTCCCCACAATCTCTCTCTCCCCCCTTCTCTTTCTCCATTTCTTCCAGCCACTTTAACCAACTCTAACAAAATTCTCCGGCCACCATCACCACCCTAACCGTCAGCTCAGCCTCCGTCCGCTTTCAATATCATCCCCACGCAATCATCACCATCATCATCGAAACTTCCAGATCTCGCTATCACTCTTCGTCAAGCTTCTGCGAGTTACACATCAATGGATCCGTAACAATCTCACCGCCGTCACCGTAGGATTGCGTGACTCTTTCCTCAGGTTTTAGAGTTCTTGAGCTGTCTTACCGGAGCTGCTATTGTGACTGAGTTCTCTTGCCGCTAATTCAAGAGCTCGCTTCAGGTAAATCTAAAGAACTCTCTTGGCATGATAATAAACATAGTAGCGAAAATGGCATCATGTTCAATCTGCAAGCTTGTTAGTAGCAATCCTGTTAATGTAGGCTTTGTTTGATATTCATTCTTGAAATTCTGATTCTGGTTACATGATCTAATGTTAGTTAGAAGTCTTGAGCCATATATGTGAATGCCATGGATATGTCCGAATCTGTTGCTGTGATCAGAATGTGTTTTGGTGAATATGCTAGATGTTAGGGTTTTAGGTTTGTCCTCGGTTCTGAAGTTTGAGTAAAAACTGATGAAAACTAATGCTAGATCCTTGTTCAGTGCGGAAATCCGACTCGATTGATGTTAGTTTGGTAGTCTTCTGGAAAGTTTCGTAGGATCTCCGCCGTGTGTTGGCCGGAGAAGACGACCGGAGCTAGGCTCCGGCGTCTGTGTGTGGTGGCATTCTGTTATGCGGCTAGCTCACGTGGCAAGTAGGGATTGGTTCATTTTCTCATTTGTTTGGCTAGTTTTGTTTTATTGTAATCATTGGAATGTGACGTGTTAGCATGTGATTGGTTCATTGTTGCTTTTGTTTTTAGTGACTTAAATCTCTCACCTGATCAATTGATAAATATAGGCATGTCACGTTTTACTGTATGATATATTGCATGCTTTTAATAAATGAATAAGCAGAGAAAATGACAATGACAATAAATAGAAATAGAGAACAAAGCATTGGGCCTTGGCGCGGTTGGACTTAGAACTGTTTTCTGGATTTCACCCCCGTTCTGCTAACACACCCTGCTACTGGATTGGGCCCTTGGCGCAGCCTGCTATCTCCACTCCCTATCTTTTCTGGCCCAGTCTGCTTTATAATTGTTTTAGTTCATATACTGATTACTTTTGCACCCCTGCTGTTTAACAAAAACAATAATAAAAGTTGATTTTTCTTTTAATTGTTTTTGCATAATAATTCTTTTTCTTAAATAAAATTGACTAAAAACATTTTCACTCAATTAGACTTCTTAGAATATTATTTTCTTTTAATCGATTTTTAATTGTTGTTTCCTTTTATTTTTGATTGGTTGATAAACCATAAACAATTGTTCTTTCTTTGATAATTCAAAATTAGTCTCCTCACATAGAATAAAATGAAGTAGTTTGTAAATAATTTTCATAAATAGCTTTCGTGGTTTGTATGGTTTTTAATTCTATTACTTTGTGAGTATTTTTCCATATATTGTGAAATGACAAATATACCCTTTGGTCCTTAAATTTGGTTTTAATCAACTTAGATGATTTTTCTTCCTCATTTTCTCTTAGAATAGTCAATAACATAGATGTAGAAGTTAGGAATAGTTCCCCCTTCTGCATTTCTTTTTCTTTTACAACATTAAAACATCTAACAAATATTCAAATAAAATCCCATTAAAAAATACAAAGAAAATACTTAAAAAACATTAATAAAAAAGTGAAAACCATTAAAAAGGGAATGGAAGCTTGAATATCCCTTGCTTTAGGGAATCATTCGAGTGCTTGGATCTCCCTTGCTTTAGGGAACCATTCGGGCGTAAGTTCCCAAATTCTAAAAGACACAAACCAAAGAGTAACTCGAGTTTCCCTTGCCTTAGGGATTTCCTCGAAACACTCAAACTCTCTCTCTCTCTCTCTCTCTCTCTCTCCTTTCTTAAGGGCATCGTTATCTCCGCTCTATTGCATCCTAGGCTGTCCCCTTATGCAAGAGCGCGAGCGTTAACTCCGCCCAACTAAAAAACACAAAAACAAACAAAACTTTGGAGCCGAACTACGGCGCTCTGATTCCTGAAAAGGATACGTAGGCATCAAGTCGCGGGGCTTGAACGAGCACATTTGTAATTATTCCTTCTTTTCCACGTATTTCTTTTGCATTCATTCGCATGTAGACATAGACATTAGACACACCCTTTAGATAGAAACAAACATAGGTGGATACCATCGAGTACGATGGGCGTGAGGGGTGCTAATACCTTCCCCTCGCGTAACCGACTCCCGTACCCTTATTCTCTGGTCGCAAGACCTTGTTCTTACCCTTTGTTAGGTTTCCTGGTATTCCTTTCCCTTATGGGATAAATATATTGGTGGCGACTCTGTTCATTTTTCGCGAGCGTGCGACACTGTCATACCCCAATTTTTGACCCTAAAATCATACATCAATTGCATATTAATCATTAATCAAGAGCACCATTGTGAGGCTCTATCTTTGATATTGTGATTGTCTCTGAGGGGAATCATCAAGCACTTTTATCTTTTTATTTGTTCATACTAACCAAAATAAAAAAAAATATGTGTTTTGTCTCTTTTGTTTATATTTTACAAGTAAAAGATCGGGCAAAAATCAAAACAGTGCAAGAAAACATTTTTTGGAAATTTGAAGGTGGAAATCGATTTACCCCTATGGGAAACCGATTTCCTGTGCGCAAAATTCAAAAAAATATAAGGAGGGAAGCTTGACATCATTTTGGCACCTTTTTATTTGATCACTTTGCCATTTCTCCACCTCACCAAAATTAATCCCTTCATTAAACCCACTCAAACCTCATTTTACCATTTTTACCATTTAAATACCATTTAAGTACCAATTAAACACAAGTTAATTAACCAAGAGCAAATGACCAAATTGCCACTACTCTTGCTCTCATCCTATAAATAGAGGTCTCTACTCTCTCATTTCTCAAGCTTGGAGAGGCAAAAAAATTGCTTACAAATTCATTTCTCACCCTTTCCAAAACCCTCACCCAAAGTTCATTCTCATAGAATTAGTGAGATTCACATTGAATCTTACTAGTTTTGAACTAAACCTCCTACATTTCTTTCTTTGCTATGTTTGATTTTGAAGGATCTACACACTTTGTGCTTGTTCTTGAAGTTACTCCAACAATTTGTTTCAAGAATTGGTAAATTCCTAAATTCTAAGATGTAGATCTTTGTTGCTTGTGTTCAATGCATCTTTGATGCTATATTGGTCCTACAGAGGGAAATCAATTTCCACTCTGTTTTTTGCGCCAGATCTGAATTCTGCAGGCAGGAAATCGAACTCCTACAGAGGTAAATTGATTTCTAGTGAGGCAGAATGCTTGTTTTTGCTATTTTTGACTTGTTTTTGGTTCTAACTCTTCTTCTACTCCATTCTTTTGATATTTTCTTTGAATCACAAATTAGAGGCCTAATTTCTCTCTAATATCAATGGACTTAGGGCGTCGATAGGATGAGAATCCAAATCTGCAAAATTAAGTGATTGAAATTATGGATGAAAGGAGCTTTTAATGTGGTTCCATCTTTTATTTCTTTTTCTTTTGATCGATGAAAGTCTTAATACCTTGAGGATTCTTATGGATTCTTGGTAAAGACTAGATCACTCCTCATTTTTCTTTTCGTGCGGTATTGCTTTCGGAGAGTGATCTTCATATCGCTTCTCTCGCATGCATTAGCACATAAAGTTTTGACCGGCCTCGTTATAGGGTGATTTATACATAAATCACTTGGCGATCTGCTTAACATAGCACAATATTTCGTGTCCCGAATCAAAAAGATCAAATATGGAAGAGAATTGTATGCGGTTGATTTAAGACTTATGGATGTTTATCGTGTAGTCGCTATGATTTTGTCAAGCTTCTGATAAATGTCCATTGAATTTAAATCCGAAAACATCCTTCACTCACCATCGATCTTTCTTACTAACTTTGATAACATACTTGACAAGTTTCAAGATGGTTATCTTTAACATTTAACAATTGACTTTAATTTCCGCAATTTATTATATTACTCTTTATATTTTGCTTTATGCTTTATCATTTCATCATATTTACATTCCACTATTTTCTCTTTGTCCATTTGGACACTATGTTTATGTTTCCGCTATTTTCACTTTGTCCACTTGGACACTATGTTTATATTTCCGCTATTGTCTCTTTGTCCACTTTGACCATACTTTACTTTTATGCTAAAACACTAATAATCAACAAAAATCTAAAAAACACATCAGGCTCTCTTTCGGACTATTGATTACTATCCCGAGCATTTTGGAGATTCGGACTTATGGACTTAGTGCCTCTGGACCCTTATTCTGTTGTTACTATGCTGTTATTCTGTCTGTATGGTAATGGATTGTTGTCTGTTTGTGTATGCAAGTATTTCCTTGAAAGTCCTTGATGGTTAGGTCCAAGGCATTGAGATAAGGATTTTACCCAAAAACAGCCGTTACTCTGCCCGATTTTCGTCAAAATTTTAATGTGCTTAATGCAAAGTGGTGCTAAAATAATAAGTTTCTCTGGATCCCCAAGTGGTAATGTTTTGGTTTGGTATTGATAAGTACAAAGGATGGGAAATCTACCTTGACTCACAATGTCAAGTGTTGGCTTCTTATTTTGGTTAGACCGTTCTTTTCCTTAGCTTTTATTTTACGCAATAGGATAGCCTCTTCATCTCCTCCCATTCTTAAATTTTCAAAATCTTCTCCCTTTTCAAAAACCTTCTTATGTTTGCAATTTTTTCGAAACCTTTTCTTTAAAAATATCTTTTGCCCTTAGTGGCTTTTCTTCAAAAGTTTAGACACGACTAATTGTCGAAACGAGTGGTTATACCCCACGATTTTGAAATTGATTGATATAATGAGATCTTTTCCGCGTGAGAGAGCTAGTGGCATACTCTTTGATTTTATCCGAGTTGGAGCCCTTCTTTCATTTGCGATGCAAAGAACTCATTTGTTCTCATGCTCAAGATCAATGGCTGAGTATTTCTCTCCAACGATGATAAAGTGTTTATTCGTTTTAAAAAAAATGTTTTCCCTTTTAAGCGGAACTACATTAGCTCTGACTTCTCCATTGCACCGAGGAGGTATGTAGGCACAAGGTTTAATGTCTTGTCGAGCTTATTTTAAAAATAAAATAAAATTTTTTTAGCACACACAACACAGATTTTCAAAAAGGTTCCTGTGGAATACCACAGATATGAGGGGTGCTTAAAACCCTCCCCTTGTATAATCAACACCCGTACCTGAGATCTCTTTCTTGTTTTAAACTTTGGGTTTTACGTTCTTTTCCCTTTTCCTTTGGAAACAATAAAGCGCAGTGGCGATTTCAAACAAAATATTGAGTCGAGTCAATTCCATGGCTTCGATCTCAGATTTTCCCCGCTACAGAAAAATGACGACTTCACTGGGGATCCAGTTTTAATTGTGTTAAGCCTATTTTTGTTTATCCGTGAGTTTTTATCTGTATATATTGTTGTGTGCTTTGTGTGTTTATTTTCTTTTTTCTTTTTGGTGCTCGATGGTTCCTCTGTGATGAGATAAAGTTCTAACCCAGACTTTGGAGAGTAACTTGAGATAGGAGGTGGTAAGACCAATGGTCGCATGTCAGGAGCAATCCTTACCATGAGCGTCATATGGTGGAACCCCAATCAGTGGAGGCCTCATGGAAGGTAGTAGAGGTTGTTACGAACCATCTTGATAACGCTATTACTTTCAATAGCGAGTGTCCATAGAAGCTGAATGGCCTAGAACCTTTTTAACCCATCTAAGCCTTTTTAGGATGTAGTGCAGAAACAAGATCAAGTACCAATTTGAGCTTGTTGTCATGCGATACTACGCTCATACAAGGTCTTTTTAGGTATATTATTGGCGCCCATGAGCAATTGTGCGTGCCGGTAATATCCGATAGAAGATTGAAAACTCTGGGAACCTTTGTAGAACCCGATTGGCAGGTACAAAATTCTCTAGATCACGCCTTGTGGGATGGGTAGACCCATGGCTCCATGCTCGTGACGTCGAATCTTTGAACCTGGATTGTGTGATTTTGTGTGATTTGATGTGATCTTGTGTGCTCTTGATTGTGATTGATGCATAAACCATGCATTCATGCATTCATAAAAAATGTCCTTTACCAATGGTTTTCAAGGAACTTAGAGACTTTGTTTGTAAACATCACAGGTACCATGGATCAAAAGAGAAGCATCAAGAATTACACTTTCAGGAATTCAAGTGCAAAAGAGTTGAAAGAGCTAGCAACTTTGGTTCCTAATCTTGACAACTTCAAAAACCGTTATAGAAAATTGATCTCTATCTTGAAGACCAAAGTGGAAAAGGGGATTCTTGAGACTCTTGTGAAGTTTTATGACCCGGTTTATCATTGTTTTACCTTTCCGGATTATCAGCTTATGCCCACTTTGGAGGAGTATTCTTATTAAATTGGTTTGCCAGTTACTAATGATATACCGTTTAGTGGTTTAGAGAAAGAGCCCCAGGTTGATGAGATAGCAGAGCTTCTTCAGTTGAAAATATCAGATGTGAAAGCAAATATGACCAAAAAAGGAGGAATTTTTGGGTTGACTTCTAAGTTCTTGATTGGAAATGCTTCTATGCTGGCTAGTAAAGGAAGTATGATTGCTTTTGAGACATTTTTGGCCTTGCTCATCTAAGGTTTGATACTATTTCCCAACATTGACAACTTCGTCGATGTTAATGCTATTCGGATCTTCGTGATTGGGAATCCTGTGCCTACTTTGCTTGGGGATACTTATCATTCCATTCACTATAGGACTGATAAGAATGGTGGACTTATCAACTGTTGCGCTCCTTTGCTCTATAAGTGGTTTATTTCGCACTTACCTAAGACTAAGAATTTCTTGAGTAATCTGCATGGTCTCTTATGGTCTCAGAAGATCATGCCTCTTACTAATGGGAATATCCATAGGTACAATCCTGCTTATGACATTGGTGAGATTATTGATAGTTGTGGAGAATTCCCTAATGTACCTCTTCTTGGTATACAAGGAGGAATTACCTACAATCCCATTCTTGCAAGGCGTCAATTTTGTTACCCCATGAAGGAGCGACCCGCTAGTATTCTTGTGACAGGAATCTTCTATCTTAATCAGGATGGAAATTTGGATATGTGAAATCGGTTTGTGCGTGCTTGGCACCATATCGATAGGAAGAGACATTTGGGAAAGAAACAATGTGTTGCTCTCAAAGACTATACTGATTGGGTTCAAGCTAGAGCTCACACCTTTCAGATGCCTTATTTACTCGAAGAGCCTTCTCTACTCATTACTCCACCATTATCTTTCACTACTCCTGTTGAAAGTAGTGAGGAGCATCTAGAGCTCGTGGCTAAGATGAGAATGGAAAGAGATGCTTGGGAAAAGAAGTTTCATGCTTCGAAAATTGAGAATAAAGAGTTGAAGATACATTTGAAAGAAAAGCATGAAATGCTTGATATCCAAGATGGTTGGTTGATGGAAAAGGATGATCAGATCCGTCATCAAGAAGAGCTACTTCAACAACATGGTGAAAAGCGAAAGAGACAACAAGAGGATTTATTTTCCTCTAGTAGTCAGGAAGATTCAGTTGCATGGAAGGAAGTTGCTGATAAGCTGATGGTCGAGAATGCTCATTTGAAGGCCTTTTATGAAGATGAGTTAGAGAAGCTCCGTAGGAAGCTGCAGAGAGGGGTTGGATCCTCGTCAGAAGTGTTCCCTTCTAGTTTTTAGATTTTCCTTTGCTTTGTAACTTTGATATTTGAATCCTTTTGTAAGCTTTTCCATTATTAATGAAGATTTTGTTATGTTGTTTTTGCTAATGTTTACAATTAATGTCTTAAAGTTCCTTGAAAACCAATAAAAACAATTTGCATTGCATTTCATGCATCATTCCGCATTTTGGTTTTGCTTCCGAGAGTATTCCCGAGGTCTTATTCAGTGTTCTTCATACAGAATCAAGCTGTCTCACCGGTATAACACTCGAGCTAACTGCAAGAAGAAGATGGAAGGTCTTGAACAAGAGAATCGTGAGCTACGTGAAGAGGTTGTTACCTTGAGATATGGTGTGGAACGTCTCACTGCTCTAGTTGAGACATTGATGGCTGCTCAGAATCAGAATCAGAATCAGGTTCCTCCTCCCAATGCCCAAGCACAGGGTCAGGCCACTGTGATTTCTGAAATTGCTGCTACAACAATTCATGCTGTTCCTGTTGGTTCTACTCAGCAACGTATGCCTAATGGATATCCCTGGGGTATGCCTGAAGGTTATCTGTCTGTTCTTGAGATGACTCGTCCGTTGACTCCTCTTATGGTAAACACATCTCCTATTGTTCATACTGGTCCTTTTGTCCCGGAGCCTATTTATGATGCTGCTCCAAGTGAAATTCATGACATAATGGATGGTTTCAAAGATCAGTTTGAAGAATTGCAGAAAGAGATGAAAGCCCTGCGTGGGAAAGAACTGTTTGTAAAGAATGTGCATGATCTTTGCCTTGTTCCCAATGTGAAAGTACCTGCTAAGTTCAAGTTGCCTGAATTTGAGAAGTATAAAGGAAATTCCTGTCCTCAGGCACATCTGGTGATGTATGTAAGGAAGATGTCCACTCACACTGATGATCAATGTCTGTTGATCCATTATTTCTAAGACAGTTTGACTGGAGCTGCTTCTAAGTGGTATATGGGCCTTGATAGCACCCATATTCGCACTTTTAATGACTTAGCTGAAGCGTTTGTGAAGCAATACAAGTATAATGTGGACATGGCTCCTGATAGGGATCAATTGCGAGCTATGATGCAGAAAGAGAAGGAATCCTTCAAGGAATATGCTCAGAGATGGCGTGAGGTTGCCGCCCAAGTGATTCCTCCAATGGAAGAGAATGAGATGACTAAGATTTTCCTGAAAACTCTTGGCCCATTTTATTATGAGAAGATGATTGCAAGTGCTCCTGTAGACTTCACCGAAATGGTGGGTATGGGTGTTAGGTTGGAAGAAGCTGTGCGGGAAGGCCGTCTGGTTCGGAATGACAATTCGTCTGGTGGTGCAAAGAAGTATGGTTCTTCATTCCAGAAGAAGAAGGAATCAGATGCTAATGCTATTTCTCATGGGAGGAATAGTCGATTCAGAAATCAATCTCAACAAGTGGCGTCAGTAACTCCTGTTGTGAATTCAATGCCTGTAGCTCCTGTTAATCAACAACCAGCAAGGCGGAATCCGTATCCTCTAGTTAATGTTGATCCTATCCCCATGACATATACTGAACTGTATCCTGCACTAATTCATAAGAAGTTGGTTCAACCAAGGTCACCACCTCCTGTTCCAGAGAAACTCCCTTGGTGGTACAAAGCTGATGCCACTTGTGCTTTTCATCAGAATGCTCCTGGGCGTGATTTGGAAAATTGTTGGCCTCTGAAGAATGAAGTTCAGAGATTGGTTCGTTCAGGTATGCTTTCCTTCCGTGATATTGGCACAAATGTGCAGAACAATCCGTTTCCGACTCATGAAGCGTCTATTGTGAATATGGTATATGGGTGCCCTGGGAAGTATAAGATTTATCGTGTGGAACACATCAGAGGAACATTGCTAGAGATGCATGCCACTCTGTGTGAGTATAGTCATTATGAGCATAATCATGCTGCTTGTGGGATTTGTTCGGTCAATCCTCGAGGATGTTATATTGTGAGAAGAGATTTACAAGAGATGATAGATCAAAGGCTCATTTAGATTATGAGGGATAGAGATGAAGATGATGTCAATGTGATTGAACCATGCTTTGAAATCCCGGAATGTGTAGAGATTGGTTATTATGGCAAAGCTGCTGTGGAACCTCTTGTGATATGTTTGCCTGGATCTGTACCTTATAGTTCTGACAAAGCTATACCTTACAGATACAATGCCACCATGCTGGAAGCTGGAAAAGAAGTCGAGATTAAGCCTCTGTCTTCTGTTGAGAATATAGCAGATGTTAGTAGAGTGACTAGAAGTGGACGAGTTTTTACTCAGCCCCAAACAGTTGTGGATGTCTAGAGGAATCCTACTCAAGTGCCTGTGAATGATGCGACAAAAGTTAATGAAGGGTCGTCTTCAGGAAAGGAAATGGATGAGATTTTGAAGCTTATCAAGATGAGTGATTATAAGATTGTGGATTAGCTACATCGTACTCCGTACAAGATCTCTATAATGGAGCTGTTGACGAGTTCTCCTGCTCATAGGGATTCTTTGATGAAAATACTTTATCAAGCCTTTGTGGATCATGATGTGACGCTGGATTAGTTTAATGGGGTTGTGAGTAATATCACTGCGTGTAACAATTTGAGCTTCAATGATGAAGATTTTCTTGAGGAAAGAAGAAATCATAATCTGGCTTTGCACATTTCTGTCAGTTGCAAAGAGGACTCAATGTCTAATGTGCTAATCGATACTGGCTCATCGTTGAATGTCATGCCAAAATCTACTCTTGCTAAGCTGTCTTAAGGTGGCACACCAATGAGATTTAGCAATGTGATTGTCAAGGCTTTTGATGGATCGAAGAAATCAGTGGTCGGAGAGGTTGATTTGCCTATTAGTATCGGACCGTTTGTCTTCAAGATTACTTTTCAAGTGATGGACATCTTTCCTGCATACAGTTGCTTATTGGGACGCCCATGGATCCATGAAGCTGGGGCCGTTACTTCAACTCTTCGCCAGAAGTTGAAATTTGTGAAAGATGGAAAGATGGTCGTTATGAATGGAGAACAAGCTTTGCTGATTAGTCATCTCTCTTTGTTCCGTACCATAGAGGCTGATGAAGTAGTCATTAGAACTGCATTCCAAGCCCTGTCTGTTAATGATGAATTCAAAAAAGATGAAGCTTCCATTGCCTCCTTCAAAGACGCTCAGCTGTTGGTTCAGAATGGACATTCAGGAGTATGGGGACAAGTAGTGAGTCTGCAAGAGAACAAGAATAGAGCTGGTATGGGATTTTCTGCCTCAGACAAGTCTGTGATGAAGCCTGAATCTGCTTTTCGTCCTTATCAGGAGATGTTCCGTAGTGGTGGGTTTCTACATCCGACTCCTCTAGAAGTGAACGCTATTATTGAAGACGAATCAGAGCCAGAAGTGCCATGCTTTGTGACCCATGGAAAGATGATTAAGAATTGGATCACCATTGACATTCCTGAGTGTACTCATGCTTCAAAGTAATTTGCTTTTATATTTTTCAAAATCCTTTCATTCTGCCCAAGATGAAAGTGAAGTTGTTGGGGCTTTTTCCTGTTTGTTTTAAACATTAAAATCATCAATAAAAGTCATTTTGTTTCTGCATATACATGCTTTTTATCTTTTTGCTTTTTCTGGAAAGTGGTAACACAAAAAACCTTAAAAAATGTTTTCATTTGCCATAATCTGCACGAATACATGTTTGCATATATTTTTCCTTTTCCTGAAATAATAATCACTTGTGCAGATTAATCAATAAAACCATTGAAAGTAATGCCCCTGCACCCTCTCCTAACTTCGAGTGTCTTGTGTATGAGGCGGAAGAAGAGAGTGATGAATGTATTCCTGATGAGATATCGAGACTGGTTGAGCACGAGGAAGACACCATTCAACCGTATAAAGAGCCATTAGAAGTCATCAACTTGGGTTCTGAAGAGGATAAAAAGGAAGTCAAGATTGGGGCACTGCTTGGTCAAGATGTTAAGAAGAGGATTATAGACCTTCTTAAAGAGTATGTTGACATTTTTGCGTGGTCCTACCAAGACATGCCTGGGTTGGACACGGATATTGTGGAGCATCATTTGCCGTTGAAACCTGAATGTCCTCCTGTCAAGCAAAAGCTAAGAAGGAGTCATCCCGATATGGCGGAGAAAATTAAGAATGAGGTCTTGAAGCAGATAGACGCAGGTTTCCTTGCCACTTCTGTATATCCTCAATGGATCGCCAATATTGTGCCTGTTCTGAAGAAAGATGGAAAAGTTTGCATGTGTGTTGATTATAGAGATTTGAATAAAGCCAGTCCGATGATTTTCCTCTACCTCACATTGATATGTTGGTAGATAGCACAGCAAAGTTTGAGGTTTTCTCCTTCATGGATGGTTTTTCAGGATACAACCAGATTAAGATGACACCTGAAGACATGGAAAAACAACCTTTATTACGCCATGGGGGACATTCTGCTACAAAGTAATGCCTTTTGGCTTGAAGAATGCTGGCGCGACGTATCAGAGGGCCATGTCCACTCTTTTCCATGATATGATGCACAAAGAAATTGAGGTTTATGTGGATGACATGATTGCCAAGTCCCAGTCAGAGGAGGAGCACATGGAAGATCTTTTAAAACTGTTTTAGCGTTTGAGAAAGTATCGTCTCCGCTTAAATCGAAACAAATGCACTTTTGGTGTCCGTTCCGGAAAATTATTGGGTTTCGTTGTCAGTCAGAAGGGAATTGAAGTAGATCCTGATAAAGTTAAAGCAATTCAGGAAATGCCAGTACCAAAGACTGAGAAACAAGTGAAAGGTTTCCTCAGACGTTTGAATTATATCTCCAGGTTCATTTCCAATATGACTGCTATTTGTGAGCCAATCTTCAAGTTGTTAAAGAAAAATCAGGGATGTGTGTGGAATGAAGATTGTCAGAAAGCTTTTGACAACATCAAAGAATATCTGCTTGAACCTCCCATTTTGCTCCCTCCAGTTGAGGGAAGACCTTTGATTATGTACCTCACAGTGCTTGAGAATTCAATGGGATGCGTGTTGGGTCAGCATGACGAGTCTGGTCGAAAAGAGTATGCAATATACTACCTTAGCAAAAAGTTTACCGAGTGCGGAACAAGTTACTCGCTGCTTGAGAAAACTTGTTGTGCTTTGGTGTGGGCTGCTCGCCGACTGAGACAGTATATGTTGAATCACACCACCCTATTGATTTCCAAAATGGATCCAATTAAGTACATATTTGAAAAACCTGCGTTAACCGGAAGGATTGCTCGCTGGCAAATGTTGTTATCAGAATATGATATTGAATACCGAGCTCAAAAAGCTATGAAAGGAAGTGTGTTGGCCGAGTATCTCGCTCACCAACCAATTGATGACCGTCAATCTATCATAATGGACTTCCCGGATGAAGATATAATGTATTTGAGAGCTCAAGATTGGGATGAGCCGTTGCCAGAAGAAGGACCGGATCCTGGATCCAAATGGGGTTTAATTTTTGATGGAGTTTCTAATGTTCATGGCCATGGTATTGGTGCTGTTATTATCACTCCGCAAGGTTCACATGTTCTTTTCACTGCAAGGATATGTTTCGATTGTACAAATAATATTGCTGAATATGAAGCTTGCATCATGGGACTTGAAGAAGCCATTAATCTGAGAATTAAGATTCTTGATGTTTATGGAGATTCTGTGCTTGTGATTAATCAGATCAAAGGAGAATTGGAAACGCGTCATCCTGGTTTAATCCCTTACAAAGATTACGCCAGAAGGCTATTGACATTCTTCAACAAAGTTGAATTCCACCACATCCCTCGAGATGAGAATCAAATGGCTGATGCTTTAGCCACATTTTCGTCCATGTACAAAGTGAATTTCCATAATGAGGAACCTCGGATTACAATCAGGCGTCTTGATAGACCTGCTGATGTATTTGCAGTTAAGGAATCAGCAGATGAGAAGCCTTGGTACTTCGATATTAAGCATTTCCTTCAGACTCAAGAGTACCCACTTGGGGCATCAAATAAGGATAAGAAAACTTTGAGGAGATTGGCTGGCAGTTTCTTCATCAATGCTGATGTTTTGTATAAGAGAAATTATGACATGGTTTTGCTCAGATGCGTGGATAGACACGAAGCAGACATGTTGATGCATGAAATTCATGAAGGTTCTTTTGGTACTCATGCCAATGGACATTCAATGTCTAAAAAGATGCTTAGAGCAAGTTACTATTGGCTGACAATGGAATCTGATTGCTACAAATTTGTAAAGAAGTGTCACAAGTGTCAAGTGTACGCTAACAAGATTCATGTGCCTCCGACACTTCTCAATGTTATCTCCTCTCCATGGCCTTTCTCTATGTGGGGTATTGATATGATTGGCATGATTGAACCCAAGGCTTCAAATGGACATCAGTTCATCCTGGTAGCAATCGATTATTTTACCAAGTGGGTAGAAGCTGCTTCATATGCTAATGTGACAAGGCATGTTGTGGTTAGATTTATCAAGAACAACATCATCTGCAGATACGGTGTACCGAGCAAGATCATCACTAATAATGGCTCGAATCTGAATAATAGCATGATGAGAGAACTGTGTGAAAAATTCAAAATTGAACATCACAACTCTTCGCCTTATAGGCCAAAGATGAATGGAGCTGTTGAAGCAGCAACTAAGAATATTAAGAAGATTGTGCAAAAGATGGTTGTTACATACAAGGACTGGCATGAGATTCTCCCATTTGCTTTGCATGGGTATCGTACATCTGTTCGTACTTCAACCGGGGCAACTCCCTTTTCTTTGGTTTATGGTATGGAAGCAGTGCTCCCTATTAAGGTTGAGATTCCATCGTTGAGAGTTTTAATGGAAACCAAGTTATCTGAGGCTGAGTGGTGTCAGAGCAGGTTTGATCAATTGAATTTGATAGAAGAAAAGAGAATGACGGCTTTATGCCATGGTAAGTTGTACCAGAAAAGAATGAAGAAAGCTTTTGATAAGAAGGTTCAACCTCGTGTATTCAGAGAAGGCGACCTCGTGCTCAAAAGGATCTTGTCTTTCACCTCCGATTCAAGGGGCAAGTGGACTCCTAATTTTGAAGGACCATATGTTGTTAAGAAAGCCTTCTCTGGCGGTGCATTAATTCTTGCAACTATGGATGGAGAGGAGCTCCCACGTCCCGTGAATGCTGATGTAGTCAAGAAATACTTCGCCTAAAAATAACAAAAGAAGAGCTCGCTAAGTTGAAAACCCGAAAGGGCGGCTTAGGCAAAAAAGAGCGTCTCGGTGGATCGAAAACCCGAAAGGGCGGTCCAGGCAAAAATTAGAGATATAAACAGAATAAAAACCCGGTGGACTGAAAACCCGAAAGGGCGGTCCAGGCAAAAGTTAGTGATGATATAGAAGAGATACTCCTATCATAGAGATGATAAACGTCTAATCTCCTAGGGTATTTAATTTGGATATTGGGGATGCTTATACGAAGCCCGTGGGTCCTTGTACAAAGCCCAAGAGGAGGCTATCCGAGGGTCCTTGCATTGTAAGCCCAAGAGGAGGCTATGGGAGGGACAATCGAGGGTCCTTGCATTGTAAGCCCAAGAGGAGGCTATGAGAGGGACAAGTCGTTTGTACGAAGCCCAAGAGGAGGCGTGGTATAGTTGGTTTGAGCTCTTAGAGCGATTTCACCGGGAAACCATACTCTATGTCCTAACCTAAACTAGGGAGATTCTTTGCACGAAGCCCAATAGGAGGCTATGGGGAACCTAGTGTTGTACTAAGTTAAACAAGCATATATTACATGAACAAACACATGAACAAGTATGAACAAACATGGACAAACATGAACAAGTATGAACAATTACATATATATGACAAGGTGTGTGTATATAATGGAGTTTATGAAGGAAATATACCTGTAAGCATGATCCATTTGTATACACGGGGGTTCGGGACTTATACTCGGGGAGAGGCCCACTTGAGTTTATTCAAATGCTATGTAAACAAGTATTTACAAAAGGGCTCGGGACTTATACCTACATGGAGGCCCATGGTATTTTTGGGAAGATTTAAAGAAAACCTTCATTTTTTAATTTGTTGTTCGAAGTTAAAAAAAACAAATTGAACGAGATATATACAAAAAGGTGTGTGTACAATGAAATACCTAATTTCATGTACAGGAATGGGACTTATACCTATGTGGAGGCCCCTTGTATTATTTTATAAAACATGGTTGTATGATTTGTTAAAAGCGCGATGTTTATCGTTTTGAAAACAGTTTGAAAGTTTTGTTTTGAAAGACTGTGATCGTTTGTTTTAAAACGGTTTGAAATTTGAAAGAAATCAACTTAATTTAAACAAAGACAAATCTTATGTTTAACTAAGACCTAAATGATTAGGTTTTGATCACAAAAAATATTTACAAGTGATTAAGTTTGAAAATCAAGTGAAAAAAACTATTAAAGTATTAGAAACACTTAAAAATAAGTCATTTTAACCCTAATAAAAAAAGTGTCAAATAAATATTTTTTTTGTGATTTTTTTTATATTCATAAAATATATATATTAAATAAGAAGTTTGTAAAAAATGAAGAAAAAATGAATTGATTTGATTGGTTAAATAATTGATTGAAGTTGTAAAGAAAATAGAGAAAAATAGTGATAAAAAATTAGGTTTTGTCTTCTAAAGGACTTGAACCCACGCCCTTGTGTTTACCATTCAAAAACATAACCAACTAGACCACGCGCGTGGTCTGTTTAAGACTTGCAACGAATTAATTATATTTTTTAATCAATTTCTAATTTTAGTTTCAAAATCTGGCGCCAAGAACACAACTCCAATTTGAATTTGAAAATTCTGAAAACTGAATTGTTTGGATCAAGTGAATAGCCTATCTGTCTCGATTTTTCACAAGGAACATGATAGTACCATTTAATTTCATTTATTTTCACTCTAAGATTATCAATTTTATGGAAATCGTGAAGAACCCTAATTCTATGATTCAATCTGAAATCGTGTATGTGCAAGTTATGATGCAATTGATTGAGGGTTAATGATCCATATGTATGCAGAAACATGATGGTAAACCAGTTTTTCATTTATGATGCATGAATGATGGAGTTTGAAGTTCAAGAGAGCTTACCTTAAAAATGCCAAAACTGAGAATCGAATTCTGCAAATGAGAGGTTACAGATGTTGTTTCTTGATCTGGACAGCTTCAATGGACCTTATGGAACATATTTGGATGATTGGAATGAACTGAAAACCTCTGAATCAATTGGTGATACCCGATCTGCAGTAGGGCTCAAGTGAGGATCAAGCTTGGTGATTTTGGAGTTACAGGTCAGGGATGATGATTGGGATAGTTTATATATGGTATATGGGATGTGTTTGGATGATTAACTTGGACAGAAATGAGCTAGAATGAAAATTGGCATGATAAGGCTAGTGATATGCATATTTGGGAAGTGAAGTAGTGATTCTGAGATTTAGGTGTTTTTGGGGTATGTGAGTGGATCAAACAACTTCTATATGATGTTTAGGAAGTGTTAGAAGCAACACTTTGCTCAGAAATTGCAAGAGATGGAAATTGCAATTCTTCCTCTTTGAAACTTATGAAACTTGCAACTTAAGAAAGAAGAGAGAAAACCTATGATTATGAGGTTTTGGTGTGATTTGAAGAGTGATTTGAACCTCTATTTATAGGCCAAGAGTTCTGAACTCAGACCTTTGCAAGTTGATCAAGGAGTGATGATTTGGCTTAAGAGATAAAATGGAATCTTTTACATTTAATGCAAAATGGTTAAAGTAACTTAACCATGGTTATTCTTCCAAGCTTCCTATCCTCTTCCATTCCGATCTTCAAATCAGAAAATATCTTTCAATTATTGCTTTGATGCATCATTGTTTGCATTATAGGTCATATAGTACATAACTTTGGCAAAAATGACTTGAAATTTCAAGTGAAATGGTCACTAATGGAGAAATTCAAAGCCATAGCTACACTCCATATTTTTTCATGCTCTTGGACATTTTGGAAAGCTCATATTATGTACTTCAAAACCCTAGTTGAAAGTTTCTTCAAGACCTTTAAGGAAATGGGTGAAAAAGATCCATGAACTTTGAAGAAAATGAGATTTTAAGTGCATTTTTCAAAAGATACCAACTTTGAAGCTCCATATCTCTTAAATGGTTGATCTTTTGGAAAATCATTATATGTGACAAAGTTGTTCATTGGATCAAAATCTACAACTTTCATGTTGGAAGTTTTTTTCATTTTGTAGGTGAAATTTTGAGTTATTCCCTTCCAAAGTTTGGAAAAAACCATTGAAAAACACTCAGAAAATTTTCAAAGTATGAAAGTCAAACTTTTGACTTTTTGATTCTTGATTGATTTTCTTGATTTTTCTTGATCAAATGACTTCATATATCATATATTGATGATTCAAAACTTCAAAAGTCATGGTTGACCAAAATTCCCCAAAAGTCAATGGTGATCTTGCATAATTGACTTTTTTCAGACGAATCGCATTTCTGGAGATTTCAAATGAACCAGGCTATCCTCACCAAATGAATGGTATGAATGGATAATATTGAGGTATTAGAGGATATTTAATCATAGCTTGAGTTGTGGTACCATGTTCTGATTAAAAAGTCAGTGGTTCAGGTGAATTAGGTCAAAAACCCTAATTGTCGACCTGATGAAATTGATGACTGTGGATCTTGAATTGAGATGCAATTTCCATTGGATATTGTCATAGGGATTATTTGAAGATGATTGAAACCTTTGAGGGATTCCCTGGAGCTTTTTAGGGTTTCCCAAATGTGATCCCTGATTTTAGTCCCTGATAGCTCAAAACCCTAATCTGATGATTTGAAATTCCACTGTTGATCAATCCTTGTGTAGGAGATGTCTTGAGTCAATAGATTAGGTCAAAATGATGTACTTGGGGTCCTGAGGTCATGTCCCAAGTCATTAGGTCAAATCCTGAGCAAAAGTCAGGAGTATACTGTCTTCAGTCAAAACCCTAATCTGGTTGATTCATAGCTTTTGAGCTTGTTGAAATGAAACTTTGAGGACCAGATGGTGACTGTTGATAAAGATAGTTCTTTTGAAATGAAGGGAGAACAAAACCTTAATTGGTTGTTACCAGTACTGATGAGTGATTTCTTGATTAAACCCTGCTGAGCACAAGTAGCAAACACAAGCTATGCAATTTGTTAGAGATGCAAATGATGCATATGCAAATGATATGAGGTGGTATCTTAGGTCAAAAATTAGGGTATGACAGAGACGTAAGAACATGAGCGCACCATTGATGACCGTGATCTATTTATTTTTTTCGAAGCTTGATTTGCAGGCATTTTCAAGATAAAATAATAACACCAATGGATTCAGGGGGGTCGATTTAAGGGGTAGAGTATCTCTTTGCGTGTTTTTTGGTTGTTTTTTGTAGATTCCAGGTGAGGGAGTCACCGGAGAAGATGACCGGACGTAGGGTTCCGGCACTTCTCCGGTCCAGTCAACCTTGGCCCAGTCAATACGTGCACGTGGCATCGCTGTATCACACTATTGGCCAGTCGACAATATCAGAATCTCACTCCGATTCTGATTCGCTCGTTCACAACGCCGTGGGCCCAGTTTGACCTTTCTATTTGAATTCACCATTTATACCTTTTTTATTTATTTAATTAATTCATTGGGATTTATAGATGACTAACAACCATATCTCAGTTGGCCAGCATGTAAGTCTTGAAACCATTGGGACAGGGGTTCGATCCCCAGGCCCCCCATATATTTTATTGAATTGATTTATGTTCAAATTCCACGCGCGCTGCTTGTAGAAGACCACGATGCACCATCCATTTTCAGCCAATGGATCTCCAACCAACTCAGATCAAGGGATCAGGAAGCTGCATCCTCACCATAGACCTCCATCAAGCTGGCACACTCAAGCAAAGCTAAGTTTTTAATCTTTTTATTTATTTTTAAATGTCTCTAGGTTTATTTCTTTCCTTTCTTTTCTTTTTTTTTACTTATTATTATTATTATTATTATTATTATTATTATTATTATTAATATTATTATAATTTCTTTTCAAGTTAGTTTTTTTATGTAATTTTATAATTATTTATTTTTAATCGAAAACTCGATTTTTCCAAATTTATTAATAACTATTTTTTAAACAATAAAAATTATTATGTTTGTATATACTTTTAATTAATTGAAAATTAATCGTTAATTTTTAGGTTTGTTAACCTCGATTCATTTATAAACCCTAGAATCCTCAGGTAGGTGTTATCCATTAATGCATTTTTAAGCCCTATAAACCTTTTGGGTCACAATAAGTTTTCTTAAAAAACCTTTTTAGGTTCAGGATTAGGGTTTGTAAACTTTTTAGGGTTTGTAGATCTTTTATCAATTAGGGTTTAGATCAATTAATACACTAACTTTTCTTTTCTTCATTCTTAATTTTTTCAGGGTTAATCAAAGATTCTTCAGCCACGCACCATCAATCAAAAAGCTAAGTTTCTAACTCTCTCTTTGTTTAATTATCATTTTAATTTCGCCTCTTTGCCTAAAATAGGGTTTGCCTCGGATAGTCAATGAATCCCTCTACACTCACCCCTATTATTTTCTGTTTAATTCTCAGATGTTCAGAGTCAATTGAAGGTTCGAGGAAGATCAAGGCTCAAGATAATTAAATTAATTATTCATATTTCTTATTTTCTGCTTTAATTTCCCCATCCCCGCAGGTGTTTATTGTAATAGCGTAGGAACTTTTATTTTTCTGCCTTTAATTTCTGCAATTTTAAACTGCGTGGTTAGTAATTTCGGGAGTGATAACCATGAATTGAATGTAGATCACCTAATTACAAGATAAATTTCATCGAAGTTAACCACATGATTGTGCACCCACACACCTTTAGGGTAACCCTTCTTGTTGCCTGTTTCCTTATATTGCTGCCTTGTTGCCTCTAAGTATACTAAATAGTCAAGCCCCTCGATTCCAACGATACCTAAAGCAAATGTTGCCTTAAAGTTATTGAAACTCCCTCGAGGTTGCCTTATAAAATGTCCCAATTGCTAAGGTATCCTCGCATGATGCCTAAAAAGACTAATGACTATTATATCCTCCCCTTAGACTACCTGCCCTCTTTATAGTAGGGACAGTCTTATGGCAAACGATTATTCTCGATGACCCTTTTACATACAATTGAAAGACTTCCTGCCCTCTCATGGTATGGATAGACCCTTTCGCCCGAAAAGCTAAAAGAACAATCTTTCAAACTTTGGGTAGTTGCTACTAGTTGCTTGCTCTAAAATTCAAATTACTTTTCACACCTCTTTTCAAAATCAAATTCAAAAAGACTACGCTTATTTACAAGCTAAGGTTCTTCTTCAAAATCTTTTCCAAAGGTACTTCAAACATTTCAAACAATTCAAAAAGTGAGCTAAGCAATTAAGAGCCCATGGATAACCATGGATGCAAAGGGTGCCTTACACCTTCCCTTTGTATAACTTACCCCCCGAACTCAGTTTTCTTTTAAAATGTTTTTTTTCTGTTCTTTTAGCCTTTCCAATTGGATAAAATAAAAGTCGGTGGCGACTCTTGCTTACCGTACATTTCAAATAAAGTCAGTTCACCGTATTACACCAAAACTTATGGTTCCTGAGCCAATGATCTTGCCCTTTTGATCTCCTCCAAACTTGACTTCTCCAGCAGACTTAAGCACCAGGTCTTGGAATAAAGACCTTTTTCCCGTCATGTGCCGCGAGCACCCAGAGTCCAGGTACAATGACATGTTTTGCTTTGTCTTCTTTGCTGCCAAGGATATCTGCAACAGAAATTATCTTCTCCTTAGGTACCCACATTTTCTTGGGTACTTTCTTGTTAGTTCTCCTCAAGTTCTGATTGAACTTGGGTTTAGCATGATAATTAACAGGAGGTACAACATGATATTCATTAGTTTGAGCAACATGATATTTTTTATTTTGTGTCACATGCTTCTTAATGTGTGTAATGTGAAAACTCTTAGCATGTGATATGAGCCTAATATCATGGGAGTGGCCATACTTGAACTGATCATACAAGGGCTTGTATGTGATTTTCATATCATCTACAGGTTCAAGTTTGTATGGGGTATCACCCTCATAGCCTATGCCAACTCTCTTGTTTCCACTAACTGCATATATCATAGAGGCAAGTTGACTTCTTCTAATACCTCTAGATAAGAACTTCTTGAAACTCAAGTCATATTCATTGAGAATATTGTTCAAGCTTGAAATAGACTTTTCTGAACTAGAAGATGACTCAGCATCTTTGGATAGTTTTAAAACCTTTTCTTTGAGTTCAGAATTTTCTAATTCAAGCTTCTTAGTTTCAGATGCAAAGAGCTTTCTCAGCTTTTTGTATTTGATACTAAGCTTAGCCTTGATTTCCAGAATTTCATTTAAACTGGAAACTAGCTCATTTCTAGATAGTTCAGAAAATACCTCTTCAGAGTCTGAGTCTGATTCTGATGTAGATTTTGATCCATCATCAACAGTGGCCATGAGCGCAATGTTTGCCTTCTCATCTTCAGAGTCTGATTCTGATTCTGATGAATCTGAATCGTCCCAAGTTGCCATAAGGCCTTTCTTCTTCTGAAACTTCTTCTTGGGCTTTTCCCTCTGAAGCATTGGACACTAACTCTTGTAATGTCCTGGCTCCTTGCACTCAAAGCACGTGACCTTCTTTTTGTCAGATCTTTTGAGTCCAGAAGATTCTCCTCTTTCAGGCTTTTTAGAACTTCTGAAGTTCTTGAACTTCCTTTGTTTACTCTTCCATAGTTGGTTTACCCTTCTGGAGATCATGGACAGTTCATCTTCTTCTTCTTTTGATTTTGACTCTTCAGAATCTTCTTCTTCCGCCTGAAAAGTGTTAGTGCATTTTTTATTCAAAGATTTTAAAGCAATAGACTTACCTTTCTTTTGGGGTTCATTAGCATCCAGCTCTATTTCATGACTCCTCAAGGCGTTGATCAGCTCTTCCAAAGAGACTTCATTCAAATTCTTTGCAATCTTGAATGCAGTCACCATTGGGCCCCATCTTCTGGGCAAGCTTCTGATGATCTTCTTGACATGATCAGCCTTTGTATATCCCTTGTCAAGCACTCTTAATCCAGCAGTTAAAGTTTGAAATCTTGAGAACATTGTTTCAATGTTTTCATCATCCTCCATCTTGAAGGCTTCATACTTCAGGATTAATGCAAGAGCTTTTGTCTCCTTGACTTGGGCATTTCCTTCGTGAGTCATCTTCAATGATTCAAAGATGTCATGGGCAGTTTCTCTGTTTGATATCTTCCCATATTCAGCATGAGAAATAGCATTCAGCAGAATAGTCCTTGACTTGTGATGATTTTTTAATTGTTTCTTTTGATCATCACTCATTTCTTGTCTTCACATCTTTGCTCCACTAGCATTTACAGGATATATGTAACCATCCACAAGTAAGTCCCATAAATCACCATCTAGACCAAGAAAGTAACTTTCCAATCTATCTTTCCATTCTTCAAAGTTTTCACCATCAAATACTGGTGGTCTAGAATATCCATTTCCATTGTTGTGTTGATCATTTGAAACAAGTGTAGCAGTTGATGCACCTGTTGATGGATCAACCATATTGACTTAGTGTTTTTCTCCCTAAATCTTTTTCTAACACGGTTAAGTGCTTGCGCCTAGAACCGGCGCTCTGATGCCAATTGAAGGATAGAAAACCACTTAGAAAGGGGAGGGTTTGAATAAGTGTGACTTTGAAAACTCTTAAGATAAAAACAATGAACACAATATTTTTATCCTGATTCGTTGTTAACAAAACTACTCCAGTCCACCCCCTTAGAGTGGTTTACCTCAACTGAGGATTTAATCCACTAATCAATCTTGATTACAATGGTTATCCACTTAGAAACACTCTAAGTCTTCTAGAGTATTCTGATTACAACTTGATCACTCTAGGAAATCACCACTTAGAAACTTCTAAGTCTTCTAGAGTCTACTGATCTCACTGATCACTCTAGGAACCATTTACAATCAATGTAAAATAAATGTTTACAAGAGAATGAATTGCTTCTTAGTAAGCTATAATCACAACTATGATATTTCTATTAAGTTCTAAGCTTAACACTCACTAAATATTTGTGGTGTCGTTTTCTTTTACCTCCCCGTTTCACTTGGGAGGACGGCACGCTAGACCCTTCACGCGAAATTCGGAAGGAGAATGCGCCCGTGGCGGGATGAATTTTGTTTCAGTTCTTCCTACGATATCACACGAACTTTTTAATTATCCTACGAGTAGGAGAGGGGAAAAAGATCTCAAATAAACCCTAGGAGTTTGCTAAGTGTGGGGATTCACCTAGACTAGAAATCCTGGAGTCCGGGAGGTCGGTTATACATAGGGAAGAGTTTAAGCACCTTACATATCCGTAGTACTCTACAGGAACCTTCTCTGTGTCAATGTGATTGTGTTTGTTGCTTATTAATGGGAAAGTTTCTCCTTTGTGTTAGGAGAGAGAATTGAATTGAATTAAAAAGAAGACAGACAAACTAACTATTTTTGGTTTTTTATTAGCTCGATGAGATTCCTTGTGAACCTCATGCCTACATATCCCTAATGGAAGTCAGAGCTTAATGTAGTTCGGAGAACTAATTAGGGATTTTAATTATTTTTGGTGCCTTGCTTGAAGCTCAAGGTTGAAGCTTGAATTAAACCTCTGTTTACTGTAAAGAGACATGAAATCATCTTTACAGAGAGGTATTTCTACTATTCCACCACAAACATTAAAAGAGTAACAGAATAACTGAATTCATTTCATTCAAGAGGGGGACCTTACTTGTGTATGTGCAAGTATACCAGTCAACTACGTCTTGAATGAAAGAAAGATGCTCATCCAAATTAGAAAAATTTACCACATGCCTGGGTTTTACTGCCAGAGCATGCCTTTCAAAATCCTAAATGGGAGACTTGATAAAAATGAAAATGTAATGTAATGTTTGTTTGTTTGAATGTGGTGAGATAGGAGAAAGATCTCTCTATAGAGATAAACTATATCCATCTACTGTATAAAAGATTTGATTTTTAGCTGGCTTGTATGAGGCCCAAGCTTGAGGCTTTTGATTGATTTATTATTTTATTGACTCTGGGAGATAATTTTACTAGGGATTGACTTATACTAAGAAGTTTTTGTGTTCTGTACAAAGCCCAGAATTGAGGCTGACTCTAGCTGGAGAGCATTTATTTGATGGATTTTATTTGGTGTTCTGTACAAAGCCCAGAATTGTGGCTGACTCTTAACTGGGGAAGTCATTATTTCATGCCTTGTATGAAGCCCAAGGTTGAGGCTGACCTTGACCAAAGATAAACAAATATGGATCCTAGACTCTGCTAAGGAAGATTAATGAAGATAAGGGTGACAGAGATTGTCCATTTCTTTCATTCCAAAAGGTGTACTCAATGTGAGATTGAGACAAATCTTAGCTTGTTTAAAGTCTGGTTTAAAGAATGTAAGAAACTCACCAGGATAGGCTAAAAGGTAACTAAAGGCATGTTCCTATGTTTATAAGAAACCTGATGGGTCCTTGTATACAAGCTCAAGAGGAAGCTGGGAATGCTTTTAAGAAGCATGTGGGTCCTTGTACAAAGCCCAAGAGGAAGCTAATTGAGGGTCATCGAGGGTCCTTGTTATAGCACAAGAGAAAGCTATGTGGTTTTGAACTTATTTTGGCTCTAAGCAAATGGGTAAGAGGTTTCACCGGGAATAATTCCTCTTGGGTGGATGTATCCTATTTTGGGTTCTAAGGCTTTTTCAATATGTTTCACCGGGAATAAATCATCTTGAGGGTTTGAACTAAAGATCTCTAATTAGGAAAGAGCCTTCATCGGGAAGACATTCTCAATCCTAGGCCATATTCCTATAATATATATATATAGTTTAACTGTCCTAAGGTTTACACTCAGACGTAGTTCTAAACAATATATAAAAAGTTTATATTTGATAGTAGTTTAAATAAAGACTGTAAATTGAAAGCTATAAAGCCTAATCTGGATGGAGTGGAGGCCTTTGAAGATGTATGTACAAAGCCTTACCAGCAATTTTATTGATAACAGTGGAATATTTATAATAAACAGTTAAAGGTTTTTGGAGACAGGAGAAGTGAAGATGGACAAAGGTCACATAGGTATCTGAAGAGTTTCACCGGGAATAATGCCCTTCAAATACCAGAAGAATGTTTTGAAAACAGAAAGAAGATTTTGTAAATACAGTTTTGAAAACAAACTAAGAAAAGAACAAGGTGTTGGGACTTACACTCTATTAGAGGCCCATTGGAAAATTTACTGTTTATGAGAAACAGTTGGATAATGATTTGGAATGATTACTGTTTTGTTGTCTGAAAACCTTGATCGTCTGGCTAATCGGAGATTTGAAAACAGTTTAAATTCTTGACAACAGTCAACTTAATTAGGGTAATGGCAAAGTCCATACCCTATTAAGACCTAAATGATTAGGGTTTTAACTTAAAAATAATTACAGGAGATTAGGTTTTGAAAATCAAGTGATGATTATATTTTTTAAAGTATTAAAACATACCTAAAATATGTGATTTTAAACCTACTTAAAACATATTAAAATAATATATATTTTTTATGATTTTTTGGTATATTCTCAAAATAGATATATTAAATGAGAAGTGTGTGAAAAATCAAGAGAAAATGATTTAAATTGATGGGTGATTTAATTATGTGAAGTTGTAAAATAAAATGAAAGAAAATAGTGTTAAAAAAAGGGTTTGGTCTTGCCAAGGGTTGAACCCACGCCCTATAGGTTACCAAACAAAACAAATACCAACTGGGCCTCGCGCGTGGCCTGTTTAGGAAAGGATCTCATGTGATTATATGTGAAAGCAAGGCATTAAATGAATTGGAAAATAAAATGAACAAAAGGTCAGAGGGGGAGAACGAACCCCAGACCTAAGGCAAGGCAAGGCTTTTGGACGCGCACTGTAACCAATGGGACACTACGATGAATTCGTAGGTTAAACACAAACCATACAAAATTTAATAAACTAAAACCTGGGAAATTTAAAAAATGGCGCCACCATCTTCATCTTCAACCTCAAGCTCCAAACATTTGAATTTGCTATCTCCTTCGTTTCTCAACCAAACTCAAAGATGTAAACATGGATTTTGCTCGTTTTTAAACAAGGATTATGATGGTATCCTTTGATTTCATTTATTTTTAGTGTAATTCAAAATTCGCACGCATGAACACTAAGAACCCTAAAACTGGAAATTAACATGAAATAGTCTATATGCATGATATGATGCAATTGATTGAGAGTTAATGATCCTTAAAGGTGCAGAAACCAACTGGTAACTTCATTTTTAATTTATCATGCGTGAATTATGGAGTTTGAAGTTCATGAAACTTACCTCAGAAATGGAGGTTGAGCTCTGATCAAAGTGTGCTATGGAGTTGTTGCAATGATCCAGATAGCTTCAGTGATCCCTCAGGAAGGTGTTGAGATGCTTGGCTTGGATTGAAACTGCCCAGAACTCCTTGCTCGACCCCAACTGATACAACTCCAAGTGAGAGGTGAAGATGATGATTCTCCATGTATAGAAGTGTTCCAGAGGTTTGGATCACCTCTAAATACCTCCCTTGATGTGTTTGAATACTTACTTTCAAAGGAAGAGCTTTGGTTTGAAGAATTCGAGCCTTCAAGTCAAAGAACCTTTGAAAAACCTAAGTATGAGAAGAGAAGAGAGAAAGCAAGATTTCTGTTGCTTTGGTGTGTCTAATTACTGAGGTATGCTCTCTTATTTATAGGACAAGAGTTCAGTGTGTTTGCAGAGAGTGAGCTTTGCTTAATGAGGTTAACTTGGTTTCTTGGCTATGAAGAAATGTGAGAAATATCCATTTGCAATGATGAGTTCTTTGATACCACTCCCTAGCCATCGGTTTTGCTTGATCTTAGGGGACAAATTTGATGCAGAAATGAGCTCTAATTGGTTGGGAGAAGATTCCTTTGATGAATCACCACTTGGCCATAAATTCTCACAATGCAATCATTACATAATCAGATGTTTTGGTTTTGGAATATTCCCTTCAAATATTTGTGAAATGATGCAAACGATTCTCTCCTATCCTTGCAATGTTTCTGAAGTTTAGAGGCATCATTTAGTGTAAGCACTTGCATAAAATTGCAAATTTCACACTTAGGCATGACCTATAATTTCACTTCAAATGCCTAAATTTGATTAATCATATCTCTTAGCTCAAAATGAATTTGGAGAAGGTTGAACACAATTTGGAAAGCCCTTAACATGTACTTCAATTCATTAGTTTGGAGTTTCTTCAAAATCAATTGGGAAATTTGTGAAAAATGAGCTTGAAGTTTGAAGAAAACTAGGGTTTTTTGCTTGTTTTTATGAAGGCAGCTTTGGAGCTCCATATCTCTTCAATGGTTGATTTTTAGCCAAAAAATCATATGTGACAAAGTTGTTCATTGGATCAAAATCTACAACTTTGATGTTGGAATTTTTTTTCAGTTTGTACTAGAAATTTTGAGATATTCCCTTCCAAAGTTTTGAAAAAAAGACTCTTAAACACTTAGAAAAATTTCTAGGTATGAAAAGTCAATCATTGACTTTTTGATTCTTCATTTATTTTCTTGATTTTCTTTGGTCAAATGACTTCATTAATCATATATTGATGATATTGATCCTTAAAAGTCATGTTTTGACTCAAAACCCTAAAAGTCAAAGGTGGTCCTGTACAGTTCACTTTCTCTAGATGAAGTGAAATCTTGGACTTTTGTGATGAATCAAACTCTCCTCCTCAAATGAATGATGTGAATGGATGATATTGAGGTAAAAGAAATTATTGAGTCATTCTTTGAGTTTTGGATCCATGTCCTAATTAAAAATCAACTATCTTGGTGAATTAGGTCAAAAACCCTAATTGTCGACCAGATGAAATTGATGACTGTAGATCTTGAATTGAAGTGTAATGCCTTATGGATATTGTCACATGGATCATTTGAAGATGATTGAACCAATTGATAGGTGTCCTGGAGCTTTTTAGGGTTTCCCAAATGTGGTCCCTAATTTCAGTCCTTGAGGGGTTGAAAACCTTAGCTGAGCAAACCTGAGTTCTTATAACTGTTGTCTAATCAACATAGGTGAATAAATGAATCATTTGAATCCTATGATTGCATTAGAGGTTATTCTTATTTGATTAATTCTTTGCCTGAACTCTTTTGTCCTTGAGCACCCTTGACTGGGTATCAGACAAGCAAGTGACTGCTCTGAGTACCTGTCCTGAGTTTGATGAGGTACTTGGATGTATGACATCTTAGGGGGGTCAAAATTAGGGTATGACAATATTATAATAGTTTGTGAGGTTGAAGATGAAGTTCGTGAGATTTAAATTCAGCAGCTTTTCAGTATTTTTGAAAGAGTTGTTGTATCTGCTTCTGATCAGAACTTCATATTTATAGGCGTTTGAGAAGATGACCGTTGAATTGCATTTAATGAATTGTGTGAATAGTACAGCTTTGCATTTAATGTTCACTGTTTTGTCTGTTAGAACAAGATTTGTTCTGATCAATATTCTTAGTTTTGATGATAACAATGTATATGAATTTTTCTTGAGATAATGTGGTACTGTAATCCGATGCAATTTCCATTTCAGGAAATATATAAAGAGTATGCACAAATTCAGCGCAAGAAGCACTGACTCAGAAGGTTCAAATATGCAACATCAGAACATGCTCTCACAAGACATCAGATGATGGTCAAGCAGAATCAGAACATGGTCTATTGAAGCATCAGAAGAACTTGAGATCAGAAGCAGAAGCACTGAAGTTCTCATGGTATCACGCTAGAAGCACTTCAAGGTCAAAAGACAAGAAGATGCTCTGCACCAAGCTATTTGACTCTGATGATATTCAAACGTTGTTTACACAAACATCAGATCAGAAGCAAGTACAAGATGGCAGGCTACGCTGACTGACAAAAGGAACGTTAGAAGCTATTAAAGGTAACGTCAGTAGACACAGCGAAAGCAAGGCTCGAGGTAGTTGACAAAAGAGTGAAACATTAAATGCAATGTTGTACGGATCACGCAACGCATTAAATGCTCCCAAAGGTCATCTTCTCAAACGCCTATAAATAGAAGTTCTGATGAGAAGCTGAATACAACACTTTGCGCAAACATACAGAAACGCTATCAAATTCGAAAAGCTCTCAAACTTCATCTTCAACCTCACTTTATTACTGTTGTAATATCTTAGTAAGATTAAGCTTAAACTTAAGAGAAAAATCACAGTTGTGATAATAGCTTATTAAGAAGCATTGTAACTCTTATAAGAATTTGTTTACATTCGTTTGTAAGAACTAGAGGAGATCAAGTTGTGATCGGATTCTCTAGAAAGTCTTAGAGGGTATCTAAGCATTGTGTTCCTAGAGTGATCAGGTTGTGATCAGAATACTCTAGAAGACTTAGAGGTTATCTAAGTGGAAAACCATTTTAATCTTGTGTGATTATTGGATTAAATCCCCAGGTGAGGTAAATCACTCCAAGGGGGTGGACTGGAGTAGTTTAGTTAACAACAAACTAGGATAAAAATCATTGTGCAAATTGTTTTTAAGTTTAGAGTTTTAAAGCTACACTTATTCAAACCCCCCCTTCTAAGTATTTTGCTATCCTTCATTGTCAACTACCTCGAGCCATGCTTTTCCTGCTTTTACTGACTTTGCCTTTTGTAGCTTCTAACGTTCCTTTTGTTAGTCAGAGATTAGACTTAATAGCCTGTCATCTAGTACCTACTTCTGATCTCAGATTTGTGAATACAACATTTGAATAATCAGAGTCATTCAGCTTGGTGCAGAGCATCTTCTTGTCTTTTGACTTTGAAGTGCTTGAGCGTGATACCATAAGAACTTCAGTGCTTCTGCTTCTGATCTTATGTTCTTCTGATGCTTCATAGACCATGTTCTGATTCTGCTTGACCATTTTCTAATGCCTTGCGAGAGCATGTTCTGATGTTGCAATCCTAAACCTTTTGAGTCAGTGCTTCTTAGCGCTGAATTGTGCATACTCCTTATATATTTCCTGAAATGGAAAATGCATAGGATTAGAGTACCACATTATCTTATACAAAACTCATATACATTGTTATCATCAAAACAAGAATATTGATAAAAACAAATCTTGTTCTAACAGCTTGAACTCACGCCCTTGAAGCTATTGCTCAAAACACACACCAACCAACCAACGCGCGCTTGGTGACATAGTAGTGACTCTAGTTCAATACATGTGTTAACAAGTTCATAGAACAATAAAAAAAATCAAAAGGTCTGGGGCGAGGGGGATTCGAACCCCAGACCTTGGACACGTGCTTCACACAAACTCACATTACCAATTGGGCTATAACGATGTATTCGTTATTTGTACACCTTGCAATAAAAATATACTAAACTTGTCCCTGAATGTTTGAAAATGGCGCCACCACCATCTTCATCTTCAACCTCAAGCTTCCAAGAATTTGAATTTCTAACTCTCTCGTCACTACAAGAAAATCATGTTTTAGTTGCAAATATTTAGCGTCGGCCCTGACCCCGACGCTAATAGCGTCAAATTTATGTCTCTAAAAGCGGACGCTAACAGGTTAATATTTTTCTAATTTATTTTATTACGATTTTTTGTATTAGCGTCGGTCTGGGCCGACGCTACATATGCATTTATTCTATATTAAATAATTATTTGTTTACTTGAATACTAGCGGTGCTTTTAGCCGACGCTAAATCAGATGCGTTTAAATTTTTTAATTTCTATTTATTTATTTTACTTTAGCAGCGATTTAAGCCGACGCTAACATATATTAATATTTATTTTAGTTATTTGATTGTTTTATTATAGCGATGGTCACAACCGACGCTAAGATTAGTGCGAAAAATTTCCGTTTCCCCCCTAAATTTTGTTTGCCTCCTTTTTTATTGGTATAATTGTTTATTAATTTAAGTAGTAGCGACGATGTAAGACCGACACTAGGCTAATTGTTTGTGAAAAAAATTAATTTCCCCCCACATTTTAGGTTGCCTCCTTTTTTAAATTTTAAATTAATAAAATAAAATCAAATAAAACTAAATAGTTTTTTAAAATCAAATAAAATTAATATTACAAATTAATAAATTAAAAGCAAATAGAATTAGAAAACAAAACCAAAATTAAATTCATAAAGAAATTTATAAAATAAAATCATATAATAAAAATTAATATTATAAGCTAATAAAATAAAACCAAAACTAAAATTAAATTAAAATTATAAATTAAAACTAAATAAAAGTAAAATCAAATAAAATTAAAAATTTTGTTTGAATCAAATATAGTTAAAACTGTAAATTAAAAAATAAATAAATAAAATTTAATTTTAAATTATAAAATTTTAGTTAAATTTCATAAAATAAAATTCAAACAAAGAAGAAAATGAGTAAGATTTAATTTATAACATGAGTAAAATCATAAAATAAAAACAAACAAAGAAATCCTTCAATCTCAAACCTAAAAACCCTCACTCTTCACTCTTCAGCGTCCTCAAACCTAAAACCCTCACTCTTTGGCGTCCTCAAACGAAAAACGAGAAAATTCACTAATTGTGTGTCCCTCACTGCTTCATAAATTGATTGCTTATTCTAAACCCAGAAAAGTTTTCAGTTTCCTTCACCTAGCGTCTTTCACTGAAGCATGAAACATCGATAGCGTGTTTTAAACCTAACATTCATCTTCTTCACTGAAGAGTCTCCTGCTTCAACTCACTGCTTCAATCGATTAATTTCATTCAGAGTTTCCTTTACCGAGTTTATTCAAAAATCGATTTTCAGAACATTCTTTTCATCAAAGAAAAAAATCAAAGTTTCCTCATTCAAATTTTGCGATTTTCAGGTACGTTTCGTAACCTCATTCAAAGTTTCCTTTACTGAGTTTATTCAGAAATTGATTTTCAGAACATTCTTTTCATCAAAGAAAAATCAAAGTTTCTGATTTTCAGGTACGTTTCGTACCCTCATTCAAAGTTTCCTTTTTGTGTTCTTTCACATGGTTTTTGCGTCTTATAATTAACTCTTATGTTCATAAACTTGAGCCGTTAATTTATTCCCAGTCAGTTTTGTGTTGACAGGTTTGGTTGAAGCAACAGCTCTACCATATCTAGAGATTTGACCTGATGAACTAAGTTTAGATGAAAAGGCAGAGTTACTCTTTTTAGATCAGCGGTATGTATGCCAATTCATTCGACACGACTATTGTAATTCTTGAAGTTGGTTGGAAAACCGTGAAATAACATGCACTTTTATGAGTACTCTTCATTTAGTCTAGTGTTTGGTTTACAACTGGCTTACACCTAAGGAAGTAGAATTTCACAACTGTGAAATGACTTATTAGGATTATGTGAAGTTAACAACTAAGGAAGTATTAACAATTTAATTAATTTCTTTTTGCAGCTTTTTGGTTTAATGTTTGGTTTACAACTGGCTTATACCTAGAAGAATTAGAATTTGTTATGTGCTGATACTTATTTCAATTTGAAAATGTAACTTGCACTCCGTCGGGGATATCGGGTTGTCGGTTGTCTGCTGTTTGAAGTGAAGTGAAATGATTTGAAGTGAAGACTCATCATCGAGAGATGTTCGCAAAGCGACCTCATGGGGAAATTTGGTTCCTAGAGTCTCGACCGTTCTCGGAGCAACTGTTGGCATCCTTCCTATTGTTTGTAAACCTTAGAAAGAAGTCTCACCTTTATTTGGCAAGTAAATTCATTTTATTTTGAAAACGTTTGTTTCAAGAAAAATGACTGTCAGACTTAAAAAATGTATTTTTAAGAAACTGAATAAGACTCGATTGCAAAGAAAAGGCACAAGGCTCAAATTGTTATTTATGGAATGGTAATCAGCTGAAGGCGTGATTCCATGGAGTATTTACAAAGTTGGAAATTGGTAATTTTTGGGAAAAGGACTACGCTGAAACGTGACAACCGTTATCTTTCCCATCCACTCTGAGTTGCGCTGTATTCGTGCTTCGTAGAAGATGACCTACTGATGATGAATACTCCGCTATGGATTTTCTGGATGATCAGGTTTGTCGTGAACATAGTTACTTGCCATATATCCCTAACTTTTGCGTAGATTATCCCTTTCGGGTTTTAAATCTACAGGGATTGATTATTAATATTTTTTTATGTCTCTAACTTTTGCCTGAATCACCCTTTCGGGTTTTCGATTCACCGAGACGCTCTTTTTTGCCTAAGTCGCTCTTTGCAAGTTTTCAACTTAGCGACCTGTTCTTTTGATTATTTAGGCAAAGTATTTCTTGACTGCGTAGACGTTTACCGGACGGGTGAATCCTTATCCATCCATAGTCGTGATTATTAAGGCACCTCCCGAGAAAGCTCTCTTGACCACGTATGGGCCGTCATAATTGGGAGTCCATTTACCCCTAGAATCTGTGAGAAAAGATTGAATCTTTTTGAGCACAAGGTCGCCTTCTTTGATTGTGCGAGGTCGAACCTTTTTGTTGAAAGCTTTCTTCATTCTTTGTTGATATAAATGTCCGTGGCATAAAGTTGTCATGCACTTTTCTTCGATTAAGTTCAACTTATCGAATATGTTTTGACACCACTCGGCTTCTGTTAATTTTGCCTCCATCAAGACTCTCATTGATGGGATCTCAACCTCTATGGGTAGGACTGCCTCCATGCCATACACAAGGGAGAAAGGAGTTGCTCTAGTCGAAGTACGTACAGATGTAAGGAGTTGCTCCTGTGACCATTTTCTGAATGATTTTCTTGATGTTTTTGTTAGCTGCTTCTACAGCTCCATTCATCTTTGGTCTGTAGGGAGACGAGTTGTGATGTTCAATCTCGAATTCTTCATAAAGTTCCTTCATCATTTTGTTGTTTAAATTTGACCCACTTTCAGTGATTATCTTGCTAGGAATGTCGTAGCGACAGATGATGTGATTCTTGATGAATCTGGCGACAACTTGTCTTGTGACGTTTGCATACGTGTTTACGGTGATTTCCGGTAAACAACCGCTAGTCCTCCAAACTATAATAAATATGATTTGGTTACTCGCAGAATCGACTAGATTGATCCTAGGACACATAGTCAATTAGATTGTTATCAATATTCTTTAGAACCATGTTCATGATTCGTTGTCTTCGACAAATGTTATTCGATTGAAAACATACACTTTTAGTGATGACTTGATTATATGTGATTATGACTTTAAAATGTAAACAACGCAGATAACGTAACATGCAATTCTGTTTAAATGTAAAGAATCTTAAAACATAAAACTGTTAAAGATCTTGAAAGTAAATAACATGAAAGTAAATAACATGAAAGTAAATAACATGAAAGTAAATAACATGAAAGTAAAGATACAGTAATGTAAATGACAAGAAGTAAATAACATGAAAGTTAATAACATGAATGTAAATGACAAGAAGTAAATAGAATGCAAGAATTTAAAGATATTCGAAAACGAAAAGCAATAAAAGATAATACTCATGTATTAAGATGGTGGTGTCATACGTACATTTTCTCAGCGAACTCGTTCTCGTTAACGCTTGATACTTGAGTAAATATGTGAGTGATTTGTACAAAATGAACACACGGAATTCTATCATAAAAACTACTATTTATACTAGTTTCGACCATAACGGCCCTACGCTAATCCGCTGCCACGTTTCTCATAAGAACTTCCAGCGATGACATCTGTGAATAAGCAGTTACGCAACTATCTTCGAATTTCAAATCTTCCCGCCTGAGTCCATCTTCGACGCGTGGCAGTATGTTAATAAACACTTACTAACAAACACGCTAAATAATAATACTTAAGCAAATTTATAAATTTTGTCTAAGTCTTCGAGGATATGTCCTTCCAATAGCTTTCAGTAGCCATCACCTTCATAAAAAACTTAGACGTTTCTTGCTATCGAAACATGGCCATCAGTAGCCATTTTATATTTCTCAGAGATGGTCATCAGTAACCACCTTGCCTTCGATCATACACTCCTTCGAAGCACATATATTTGTTCAACGAAATCTTCAGCTAACAAATTGCCCCCAATAAATGCCTGTTTCGAAGATCAACAGAAATAGGCGTTTTTTGCCATCATAAGATTTCGTCTCTTATTAAATTTTTGATAGTTCCAAGACTACTGACTAAACGTCATAATCATTGATAATCTCTGTTTCCGAAACGTCTTGTCATTCTCAAAATGTCTTCTCATAACTTACATTCCCACGTCCTTGACCTTACTTCCTGATCATTACTCCTATATACTAGGAGTAAGGCTGAATCTTTCGACCGCCATTGGATTAAATCATCATTCGCCACGTGTCCTTTTGAAACTTTGTTTGTCAATCAGGAGTTGGACTTCTACTTTGAGGAAGTCTTGGAAGGTGCTGTTTATCCAAACATGTTGGCTGAGTTTTGGATGAATGCTACTGTACGCATAGATCCTGAAGGTAGAACCACCATAGATTCTGAGATTCGGCATGCACGTTTCAGTATTACTCCTGCCACCATTGCTCACTTAATCAGGTGTAGTAACTCTGGGGAACGCTTTGATGACGATGGCTTTAACATGACCACGCATCTCATGCTGAGGTCCGTCATGGACAATGATCCTTTTAGTGCCAGAGTTGTTAGGATCTGGCATCAGATGCTCGTGGGCAACTTCCAGCCTCGGAGGATCAACGAAAACGACATCTTGGTTGAAGATTTGGAGTTCATCTTCTGTGGTCTTCGAGGGAAGAAGATCAACATTCCTTTGATGATATTCAAAGGTCTCGTGAAAGCTGTCTCTATTGGTACTGAACGGCAGAGGAACGTGACTTGCCTCCCATACGGAAGACTTCTTACTTTCATCTTTCAAAGGAAGGGTGTAGTGAGACGCATGCGTGAGGGCGGAGCCATCGACATGTTCGAAGCTGAAGCTTCACCCGTGTTGTCCTTGGAGGGTTTAAACCAAAGGATTAACTAACAACTCTCCTTTTTCCTTTATCTTAGGGTTTTTATGCTTTCTTTTTTTTTGTTGTACTCTCAGATCCTGTTTGGATCTTTTGTAATGCATGCAAACCCAAGTTATGAATGACAAATATTTTGAAATTTCTTTAGACTTTTCCTTTTTAAGTCTGTTATTCTGCATGTAAAGCCATTTTGATCAATATGGCTCATGTGTTTTGACACATGGCTAACCATTTTGGCTTTTCGTGACACCTCAAGTGTCTACGTTTTTGCAATCTTAACTTCGAACATGCTTGGCTTATATTTCTTCAAATACTTCCCATTTACTCTTAAGATCCTACGATCTTCTGCTAATTCTTCAATTTCATAAGCATTGTTCGAAAATGTTTTTAAGATTCGAAAAGGTCCTTCCCAATGTGGGGACCATTTACCAAGCGCCTGATTTTTTCGGTCTATAGGTAAAATAACTTTCCAGACTAAATCATTATTAACAAAAGTTTTACCTTTCACCTTTTTATTGTATGCTCTGGATACCCTTTCTTTCTGTCTTTTAATCATTTCCAATGCTCGAAGCCTGTCTTCGTCTAGATCTACCAACTCATTCATCATTAACTCCCAGTAAACGTTGGGAGAAATGTCTGCTTGTCTTTGTATTCTTACTGACTGCAAACATATTTCGATTGGTAGTACCGCATCATGTCCAAACGTCAACTGGAAAGGAGTTGTATTTGTAGCTTCTTTTGGAGATGTTCGACAAGCCCAAAGTGCTTGATCCAAAGTCTTATGCCAATTCTTGGGTTTCTTCCCCACATGCTTCTTAATAAGACCAATTATAATTTTATTTGCTGCTTCGACTTGTCCATTTGCTTGAGCATAATAAGGTGTGGATGTTAGCAACTTGAATCCTATTTCCTTGGCAAAGTCCTACATTTTTCGTCCAGTGAAGACTGATCCCTGATCAGTTGTTATGCTTTCTGGGATTCCGAACCTATATATAATATATTTTTGAATAAACTCAATCACCGCTTCTTGGTCCACATTTGCCAATGGTATTGCTTCGACCCATTTTGTGAAATAGTCTATTCCTACCAAAATGTACCTTTGACCTCTGGATGATTTGGGGTGAATTTCTCCAATTAAATCTAAAGCCCATCCTCTGAAAGGCCAAGGTTTCACTATTGTACTGAGTTCATTTGCTGCAGCATGTTGTATACCTGCGTGTTCTTGGCATTCTTGGCACCCCTTGGTAAATTCTATGCAATCTTTCAACATTGAAGGCCAATACATCCCATAACGAAACAAAAGCCATTTCATCTTATGTCCTGCTTGATGTGCACCACATGCCCCACTGTGTACGTTTGATAGAGCCAAGTATGCTTCTGCTTCACCCAAGCATTTCAGCAATACCCCTTCAGGAGTTTTCTTGAACAATTCATTCCCCATTAGAAAATATGACAAGGCTCTATACTTGATTTTTCTATCTGTCTCCGTCGAAGGATTCTTCAAATAGTTGATTATTGGGCTCCTCCAATCCGTGTCTGCCAAAGAGTCAATATTTAGGACTTCGAACTCTTCTTTGTTGGCATAACCCAATTGTGAATTCTCTAGATCGCTCGGAGAAAGTTTAGTAGACATTGCTCTTCCTCTTACTTCGATCAATTCTTCCAATTTTTCTTTCGATACTTTGTATCCTGAAGCCAACTGTGCCAAGTCGTTCGCTTCTTGGTTATTCACCCTTGATACGTGTTTCAATTCTACATATTCGAATTTCTTGAGTAGCCTGTTTGCAATGACAAAGTACATGATTAGATTCTCTTTGATGCACTTGTATTCTTTTGTTAATTGTTTGATGACCAATTCGGAGTCTCCTTTAATTTCGACTCTGGTTGCCCCCAGTTCTAACAAAGCCTCAAGTCCGGCGATTAACGCTTCGTACTCAGCTTCATTGTTGGAGCATAATGGTCCTTCGAGTTTGTACTTGAGCTTTGTTGGAATTCCATCAGGAGAAATTATCAACACTCCAACTCCAGAACCTTCTCTATGTGTCGACCCATCGAAGTACAACTTCCAAGGTTTTAGGTCCACGTAATGCTGATGATTCTCAACCACTGCGTGATCGACAATGAAGTCTGACACAATTTGGCCTTTCATTGCCTTGAGAGGTTGGAATATTAGCGAATATTCCGTTAGGGCTAAAGCCCACTTGCCAATTCGACTATGTAATATTGGCTTGGATAACATATGCTTAATAACATCACAATGAGACGAAACGTAAACATCAACTGGCTTTATATAATACTTAAGTTTAATACAAGAGAAATACAAACAAAGGCAGAGTTTTTCTATAGCAGTATATCTAGTCTCTGCATCATTGAGTACTCTACTTAAGTAGTAAATGGCTCTTTCGATGCCATTTTCATCTTCTTGTGCCAGCATGCTGCCTATTGTTTTGTCTGATGCTGAAATGTACAGGCGCATGTGTTTCTTCCCGTTTGGGGGAGATAAGATTGGTGGACAAGTCAAGTATTGCTTTATCTGATCGAAAGCTTCTTGATGTTCAGCACGCCATTCGAACTTTCCTTGCTTAAGCCGTAGTAAAGGCGAGAAGGCTTGCGTGCGTCCACTCAAGTTAGAGATAAATCTTCTTAAAAAATTTATCTTTCCCAACAGTGATTGTAACTCTTTCTTCGTGGATGGAGATTTGGTTTCCATGATGGCTTTTGTCTTGTTCTGGTTGATTTCTATTCCCTTTTTATGGACTACGAAACCCAAGAAATCTCCTGCTTGTACAAAGAAAGCACATTTAAGGGGGTTCATCTTCAACCCATGTTTCCTCATTCTTTCGAATGATTGGCTTAAATGATCGAGATGACTCATTCCCGAAGTAGATTTTACCACAATGTCGTCTATATATACTTGCATGAATGTTTCTATAAAGTCATGGAATATAGAGTTCATTGCTCTTTGGTAAGTTGCCCCAGCATCTTTTAAACCAAAAGGCATTACAACCCATTCGTAAGTGCCTATTGCCCCTGGGCAACGAAACGCTGTCTTGGATACATCATCTTCTGCAATAAAGATCTGATTATATCCTGAGTATCCATCCAACATACTTAGATACTCAAAACCTGCGGCTGAGTCTACCAGCATTTCTGCTACAGGCATGGGATATTCGTCTTTAGGAGTGGCTGCATTAAGATCACGAAAGTCTATGCATACTCGTAAAGAGCCATTCTTTTTAATTACAGGTACTATATTGGCAATCCATTCGACATACCTTGTAGTTTGGATAAACTTGCAACGTAAAAGCCTTTCGACCTCTGCTTTAATCTTCGAATGGATCTCTGGCGCGAATCTTCTAGGAGTTTGCTTCACAGGTTTCTTCCCTTCTTTTATTGGAAGCTTCAATTCGACTAGATCCCTTCCTAGACCAGGCATCTCATCATAATCCCAAGCAAAGCAATCTCTATTCTCTTTCAGCATTTTGATGACCGTTGCTTTTAGTTCTGGCTCTAATTTCGCGCTGATATATGTTATCCTTTTTTGATCCCTGTCTCCGAGGTTTACTTCTTCGAGTGGATCTTGGGCTAACATCTTTATATTAGAAGCCATTGGGTCTTTTTCGAACCCTAAAGGTTCTTCGTCGTATATTGCATCTAATCTTTGGTTTGATCCTTCGTCCATAATCTCTTCGTCTAGGATCGTATCTTTGGAGCGTTCGAAATCTGTATGCACCTCCAATTCTGCTATCTCTTCTTTGATTTGGATGGTATCTACCTTTACATCTGCTAACTCGGCCTCGAGAGCCGCCTTCTGTTTGTTCTCGGCCACGTAGGCCGAAATCTTTTCGAAGAATGAAGACTCAGACATGATTAATGTCATCGTCCCAGCCTGTTGGCCGTATTGCTGCATGATCTTCTAAAGGTGCTGTATCCGTTGGACCATCCATGATCTCTCTATCCCATTGGAATCCGTTTGGGTGCAAAGTAAGATAATACAATGCATTCTTATTTGGGGTGTACATCTCTTCTGCAGTATGACAAGGTCCTATATTTGCCAGATTCCTATCGAAGTTGGATTTATTTACCTGGTTAACTTCAGCCATATAGTAACTCTGATCACCTTCGATGTTTTCTACTATGCCATCTTCTCTCCAGATTGTCACCCTTTGATGCATTGTTGAGGGTACAGCTGCTACCCCATGAATCCATTCCCTTCCGAGCAACAGGTTATAGTTTGCTTTTGCTGGTATAACCATGAACATAGTGGGTCTGGTAACTGAGCCTACTGTCAAATTGACTTGAACAACTCCCAGTGTTTGTCCTATCTTACCCTCATAGTTAGACAGGACCATGTTATGTGGTCTTATGTCCGTATCGAACATGCCAATTCTCTTTATCATATACTGGGGCATCAAATTTACTGCTGCTCCCCCATCAACTAGGACTTTATTGATGCCAACATTCTCAATCTTAGCCCTAATATAGAGTGGTTTCAAATGATTTCTCATACCCTCATCAGGCCTCTCGAAGAAAACATTCTGCTCTTCGACTGCACCATTATTTAGCACATAGTAACACACAGGTCTGTGTTTTGCCATTTCTTCGATATCAGCCTCCTCACAGTCTTCTACCTCAGTTTCCTGGTTAAACTCGTGAGGGAGTACGGACACAACATTGCAATTTAAATTTATAGACGAGACTCCATCAGAATCAAAATCATTTGTCATTCTGTCCTCTTCGTTCCAGGAATTTGACCGCATCTTATCTTCTTCATCCAAGAGCTTTTCAGCTTCGAACAATGCACGTTCCACCGGAGGTTTGTTTGACTTTGCTCCCTGGTATGGGACTTGGTTGCTGCTAGTTTCTCCAGTTTCTCTTGGTCTATATTCCTTCTGGGCCTTTTTCATCCTCTGGTGCCTCCTCCATTGGGACCGAGACATAGGGTTTTTTCCCTTATAGTTCTCCAATCGATATGTCTCTCGATTTGGCCTTTGAAATTGTCTCCTATATGCCATTGCGGTTCTTCCTCCTTGGTCCCAACTACGCCGTTTGTTGGTTCTTGCATCGGCTTGTACCCATCTATCCCTAGGTGGATCTGCAGGGATTTTGAACGTTACCCTTCGAACTCTAGGGTGTGGACTATCTGGTCTCTTCGTTGGGGTCCATACATCGAAACCATACAAGTCAGGACGTAGCCCCTGAGTTTCTTGATTCATGGAGCAGTGCACACGTTCAAATGATCTTGCTAGCATCTCATCATAGGCTGCCCCACATCTGGGGCAGAGTGCAACCTCAGAGTTCCCTTTGTGGCATCTGATCAAAAATCCTAATAAGCTTTCATCCATCCTTGGGTACACTTGTAGTAAAGGATTTGGTTCTCTCCCTGGGTGTTCCCATCTTTCACGTCGAGCCCTTTCGAAATTGGCTTCGATTCTTCGATTCAGCATGATCGAACACCTTGGGCACATCCATTGTTTTCCACCATTTCTCTCATGGCAATTCCATAGGTAGTCTTTGAGGCTTTCAGCTCTTAGAGGAACTCTAATACCCCCATTCTGCCTTGTCAGCCGTGTCTCTAGTTCGCCAAACTCAGATGTTGGGTGTCTGGCGCTAACCATGTTGACCACCGCTGGAGCAACTTCAGAGATTTGGATTTTCTGGAGTTTTATCCTGAGGTCTTCAGTGGCCTCATTGCTCTCTTCTTTTGGTGCTTCAGTCATCTCTGTTTGGGAAGCTTCTTCAATCTCAGTATTGAAGATTATTTCATCATTTAGGCTTTCAGTAGCCTGCTTTCCGTTGAGCATTGCCTTAGTTTCCGCCACTTCGATCTCCGATACTTCCACCATGTTGATATCTTCTACCTCACAGAGGCTAGCATCAGCAATGTTTAGGGGATTGGTATCGACCCTCATGTGACTCTTGGTCTTGTCAGCAAATTTCAACCTTCCATCATTGATAGCATTTTGAATTAGATCCCTGAAAAGAAAACATTGTGAAGTTTTATGGCCTAAAAACCCATGATATTTACAGAAACCTCTTTTCTTCCGTTGTTCCAACGGAGGAGTTTTGGAATTATGAGGTAGTATCATTTGGCCATCTTTTACTAATAGATCAAATATTTCATCACACTTAGTAATATCAAATGTATAAGTTTTCTTAGGAAACCTATCATTCTTATCACTTTCTACAGGGTTCTTTCCATTTGCAGGATTTAACAATTTGCAGGCATAAGGTGGTGCCTCTTTTAATTCTGCTAAGTCTATTTCGACTTCCTCCAGGCTATATGAGTCATTGCAAGACTCATCATCAGCGTCTTCGGCTTCGACGTACGCTATCCTTTCCTTCTTATGACTTTTGTTAGCCCTAGCCTTTTCTGCTTTCAAGCGTTCGACCTGTCGAACTCTATCTGCCAACTGGGCCATGTCCCTAAGGTATTGGGTATCTAATTTCTTTCTTATTGAGTAATCTAGACCACCTGCAGCCATTTCGACAAGTTCGTGCTCAGGAACTGTCGTAAAGCACCTAGATTTCAACAGACGGAACCTATTCAAATAATCATCAATAGTCTCCGTGAATTTCCTCTTAACACTGGCCAATTCCTTCAAACTTATCTTAGTTTGACCCATGTAAAATTGCTCATGGAACAAACTTTCTAGGTATGCCCACGCATCTATCGAATTGGGTGGCAAAGTAGTAAACCAGATAAAGGCATTCTTTGTCAGCGAACTAGGGAAATACTTGATCCTCAAGTCCTCGTTTCCTGCCAAGTCCCCTGCTTCTGTTAGATACCTAGCAATGTGTTCCACTGTCGATTCGTTAGTTTCGCCTGAAAATTTTGTAAATTTGGGTACCTTAGTGCCCCTAGGTAATTCTGTCTGCATAATATAGTCTGATATAGGGGATGTATAATTTGGACGTCTGAGTCCAGTACTTAGGCCATTATTGGCCATCACCCTTTCTATCATAGCAGTCAAGTTATTTTCTGTGGCCAGATTTTCCCTTCTGACTCTTTGAACAACCCCATCTGGATGTTCATTTCTACCTACAACTCTTACTCTGGGTTGTTCTTCCTCCGTTTCTTGTCGAACGGGGACGGTTCTTTGACTTGAAGTCTCTAAATTAATTACTGGAATTTCTTCCGTCCAATTCGTCCTCCGCAAGGAGTTTATATCTCGGATGGTTGGTCTCGATGATGGGCCCTCATCTTGTATACGTTCTAAAACGGGCATTCCCTCTTGGTATGCGGGCTGTTTATCTTTCCTTTTTGGTTGTGTTACACCCATGAACTCCGCCATCCGATTCATTTGAGATGACATCTTTTGGAAAGTTTCTACATTTTCCCTATTTGTGCAAGTAATGTTTGTCAACAATGGGGTAAAGATTGAAGTCAATTCTTTGGCTAAAGCCCCTAGCATATCATGGTTGCTTGCATCCATTTCTTGTCGAAATGCTGCTTGGCTGTTTGTGGTATAATGAGGCACCTGGGTAGAAAAACCAACGTTGTGTGTACTTCGACTCGCAGATCCCACATTTGGTGAAAATGTCGCATTATTAGTAGGGACATAAGTAGGTCCGGCCCCTCGTACGCCTGATCCAAAAGGAAATGGCATCCCGTATGGAGGATTTGGCCTCCATTCGAAAGTTGAATTCGTGCCTTGACTAGACAAGTTATTCGCAGCATTTGTTGAGGGAAACGGTAATACTTCCTCTGCACTCGTGGTCGAAGGTGCAGTTGTTGACACTGAAACTGGCAAAGTCCCCGAAAGTCCTGTATTATTTTCAGGCACCGACTGGGAATTATCTGCAGGTCTCGATCCATTTGGACCCGTTGTATCCCTTGTTCCTTGAGTGGAATTCGAATTTGCCGCTCCTGATCCTGTGCCTTGTGAGGGATCTTGATCACCCCCTGCACTGGCTGTAACAGCCATTTTCTTGTTGTACCTTCGTTTGGGAACCGGTTGTGCACTGTTTGTTAATTTACCGTTCCTAAGGTTCATACAAGGTCTTGATATTGTCTAGACAAAACAAAGCAATTGATTAAAACAATCCGTTCGACACGGTCCCACTGGGCGTGCCAATTTGTTTACGGTGATTTCCGGTAAACAACCGCTAGTCCTCCAAACTATAATAAATATGATTTGGTTACTCGCAGGATCGACTAGATTGATCCTAGGACACATAGTCAATTAGATTGTTATCAATATTCTTTAGAACCATGTTCATGATTCGTTGTCTTCGACAAATGTTATTCGATTGAAAACATACACTTTTAGTGATGACTTGATTATATGTGATTATGACTTTAAAATGTAAACAACGCAGATAACGTAACATGCAATTCTGTTTAAATGTAAAGAATCTTAAAACATAAAACTGTTAAAGATCTTGAAAGTAAATAACATGAAAGTAAATAACATGAAAGTAAATAACATGAAAGTAAATAACATGAAAGTAAAGATACAGTAATGTAAATGACAAGAAGTAAATAACATGAAAGTTAATAACATGAATGTAAATGACAAGAAGTAAATAGAATGCAAGAATTTAAAGATATTCGAAAACGAAAAGCAATAAAAGATAATACTCATGTATTAAGATGGTGGTGTCATACGTACATTTTCTCAGCGAACTCGTTCTCGTTAACGCTTGATACTTGAGTAAATATGTGAGTGATTTGTACAAAATGAACACACGGAATTCTATCATAAAAACTCCTATTTATACTAGTTTCGACCATAACGGCCCTACGCTAATCCGCTGCCACGTTTCTCATAAGAACTTCCAGCGATGACATCTGTGAATAAGCAGTTACGCAACTATCTTCGAATTTCAAATCTTCCCGCCTGAGTCCATCTTCGACGCGTGGCAGTATGTTAATAAACACTTACTAACAAACACGCTAAATAATAATACTTAAGCAAATTTATAAATTTTGTCTAAGTCTTCGAGGATATGTCCTTCCAATAGCTTTCAGTAGCCATCACCTTCATAAAAAACTTAGACGTTTCTTGCTATCGAAACATGGCCATCAGTAGCCATTTTATATTTCTCAGAGATGGTCATCAGTAACCACCTTGCCTTCGATCATACACTCCTTCGAAGCACATATATTTGTTCAACGAAATCTTCAGCTAACAATACGAAGCTGCTTCGACCCACTTGGTAAAATAGTCTATGGCTACCAAGATGAAGCAATGTCTGTTGGACACTTTTGGCTCGATCATTCTGATCATGTCGATTCCCCACATGGAGAAAGGCCAAGGGGAAGAGAGTGTGTTGAGAAGAGATGGTGGCACGTGAATTCTATCGGCGTAGATTTAACATTTGTGACACCTCTTTGCATACTAGTAGCAATTTGACTCCATCGCCAGCCAATAATATCTTGCTCTCAATATTTTCCTTGTCATGGTGTGTCCGTTGGTGTGAGTACCAAAGGAACCTTTATGTATTTCTCTCATGAGTGTTTCTGCTTCGTTCTTGTCAATGCATCTGAGCAGAACCATGTCGAAATTTCTCTTGTACAGAACATCTTCATTCAGGAAGAATCTGCCAGCTAGCTTTCTCAAAGTTTTTCTATCTTTCTTTGATGCCCCAAGAGGGTACTCTTACCTTTGAAGAAAGTTTTTGATGTCGTGGTACCACGGTTTGTCGTCGATGATTGCTTCTGCTGTGAAAAAATGAGCGGGCCTATCCAGGCGCATGACATCGATCTGAGGAATTTCATTCCAATGATTTATCCTAATCATGGAAGAGAGTGTGGCTAATGCATCAGCCAAATTGTTTTCTTCACGAGGAATGTGATGAAAATCTACCCTTTCGAAGAATGGTAATAATCTTCTCGCGTAGTCTTTGTAAGGGATTAGCCCAGGTTGGCGTGTTTCCCATTCTCCTTTGATTTGATTGATGACCAAATCAGAATCTCTGTATACATCCAAGTGTTTGATTCTTAGATCCACGGCTTCTTCGAGACCCATGATGCAAGCTTCATATTCGGCCTCATTGTTTGTGCACTTGAAAGTTAATCTGGCGGTAAATTGAATATGGGTACCTCGAGGGATAACAATGATTGCCCCAATTCCTCGTCCATAAGCATTGATGGCTCCGTCAAAGAACAAGCCCCATTGGGATCCTATCTCAGGTCCTTCGTCTGGTAGTGGCTCGTCGTAATCTTTCATCTTGAGGTACATGACGTCCTCGTCTGGAAAGTCAAATTCGGTTGATTCATGATCATTGAGTGGTTGGTGAGCCAAGTGCTCAGCTAGGATGCTTCCTTTCACGGCTTTCTGAGCGTGATACTCAATGTCGTATTCTTATAACAGCATCTGCCAACAGGTGATTCTCCCGGTCAAGGCAGGCTTTTCACAGATGTACTTGATTGGATTCATCTTGGAGATCAACCAAGTAGTATGTCGAATCATGTATTGGCGGAGACGCTTGGCAGCCCAGGCCAAAGCACAATAGGTTTTCTCAAGCATAGAGTAGCGGGATTCACAGTCAGTGAATTTCTTTCTCAAGTAGAAGATGGCTTGCTCTTTTCTTTTTATCTCGTCTTGGTGTCCAAGGACACAACCCATGGAATCTTCTAAGACGGTTAAGTACATTATCAAAGTTCTTCCTTCCACTGAAGGAGATAAGATGGGTGGTTCGAGCAATCGTCTGTCCAAACGCAACTTTGATTTTTCCGTAGAAGTTTGAAAATTGGAGCACAAGTTGCAGTCATGAGATATATGAATCTCGAGATGTAATTCAGACGTCCAAGAAATCCTCTAACTTGTTTCTCGATTCTGGGTGAAGGCATTTCTTGAATTGCCTTGACTTTTTATGGATCTACTTCAATTCCTCGTTTGCTGACGATGCAAACAAGGAGTTTTCCTGAGTAGACACCAAAGGTACACTTGTTGGGGTTCAGGCGAAGCTGAAACTTCCGTAAGTGTTGAAATAGCTTTGACAGATTCTGTATATGATCTTCCTTATTTTCTGATCTGGCAATCATGTCGTCCACATAGACTTCCACTTCCTTATGCATCATGTCATGGAAAAGTGTAGTCATGGCTCTTTGATAAGTTTCCCCTGCGTTCTTTAGTTCAAAAGGCATAACGCAGTAGCAGAACGTTCCCCAGGGGGTGATGCAAGTTTTTTTATCCATGTCTTTAGATGCCATTTTGATTTGGTTGTATCCTGAAAATCCGTCCATGAACGAGAAAACGTTGGATTTTGCTGTACTATCAACCAACATGTCAATATGTGGTAGAGGAGAGTCATTCTTAGGGCTAGTTTTGTTCAAATATCTGTATTTGACGCATACACGGACTTTTCCGTCTTTCTTGGGAACGGGAACAATGTTAGCTAACCACTAAGGGTATTCTAAAGTGACGAGGAAACCATCGATGATTTGCTTTTGAACTTCCTCTTTGATTTTTATGGCCATCTCCGGATGATTTCTTCTCAATTTTTGCTTGACCGGAGGGCATTCTGGCTTTAATGGCAAGTGATGCTCCATTATATTGGTATCCAACCCTTGCATATCCTGATAGGACCAAGAGAAGACATCTGAGAATTCTTTGAGCAGTTGTATCAAACTCTCTCTGATTTTTGAACTGAGCAAAGCTCCAATCTTAACTTCTTTTCTGTTTCCATCAGAACCAAGCTTAATGATCTCTAAAGGCTCATTGAATGGTTTAATGGCCTATTACCTTTGTTGGAGTAATCGAGAAATTTCTTCTGATATTTCTTCATCTTCTTCTTCCTCTGCCTCGAATACAGGAGACTCAAAGTTTGGAGAAGTCATGTGATTGCACGTTTCAACGGGGTTTTTTTATGATTAATCTGCATATGTGTGATGAGTTTTATTTAGACAACGAGGAAAGACTCGGTGTATGTAGTTAATGGAATGTTTTGATGTTTTTTAAGGGTGTTTTTTAGGATTACCAATTTCTGAAAAAAGAAAAGGGAAAAACTAACGAAGGAACAAAATAACATTTTTATTTATCGACAATCACTTCTTGAAACAAAGACCCTACAAAACAAAACTCTATTACTTTGGGCAAAGCAAAGAGGGACATTTTCTTAAGAAATAGTAAAATGTAAAGCCCTATGAAACATCTCTTCACCATGGGCTATGGTGAGAGGACAAAATAACGGTGAAAGTTCCTACTTAGGAGTGCAAATAACAGCCGAAACTTCAACAGCCGTCCAATAGTGGCGAACCCTATTGTGCACTATGTAATCTGGCACCTTAGGCTTGAGTTGGCCTGTGGTAGGTCTTGATTTACCAACCACTGTCTTTGTAACACTCAGACGATCTTCTTCTGCTTCATCAGACTGAGCGAAGTGAGCATACCCATTTCCAAGTGGAGTATGTCAGATTTTCTTTTGAGGAAACTTCCAATCTTCTAAATGGAGAGACTCGTTGTCAGAGACACTTTCAAGGTCATCCTCTTTTATATTTTAATCTTGCTCTTCTCCCAAGATGGCATTGACTAGGTATGTACAATCTTGCTCTTCTAGGTGACTTGGGGATATAATCCTCAATGATGACTTCACCAGACGATGATGATGAATAACAAGGTTTGAATATCTCTTTTGGCTGAGCAAAGTACTCATGATCAATGTCCCATCCAGTTGGAACAATGTCTTTAAGAGAGATTTTTGAACTTTCAGGAGCGGAGTACTTCACCATGTAGTCGAATTTTCCGCTTGGTTCTCCTAACGTATCCCAGGTTTCTTCGGGGATAGGAGGAACTTCTTTTGATGAACCATGACTTCTGGTGGCGAGGCTGTTGACAACTTTGTCACTTCTTGGTTAAGTCTTACTTCCAAATCCTCTAGTCGGATAGAAAGGTGAATCAGACTCTGTTAGGGAGATGTATCCTGATCTGTGAAGGTAGGATAGACATTTCTCTTCAAAATTCTCATTAGTGTTTTCCGTACCGATGGTATTAACTGTTTGTTGAACAGGTTGAAGAAAACCTCCGCTGCAGAAAGTTTCTTGAATTGGGCGAACTACCTCATTTACTTGAGTAGCCTTTGATGATGTTGGAAAGAATCCAACTCCTATTCTGTTTTTGTTGTTGGTAGGAATCTCAATGTGCCCCCAACCACTGGTGCCATCCTTTACAACTTGGATTGCATCTTTGTAGGAAGAAATAGACGCTGCTTTCTCCTTACCCTTTTCCTTGTCCAAGGAAAGTACTTGGAATTTAGTTCCAGCAACTTCTTTTGGTTCTATGTCGGAGAATTATGACAAGCTGCTGACGATCAGAGCTCGTTCTCCACATACGGTTACCAATTTGTCATTTCGTATGAACTTCAGTTTCTGATGAAGTGTTGAAGTAATTGCCCCAGCCTCAGGAATTCATGGGCGACCTAGCAAACAATTGTATGCTGCCTGGATATCCATGACTTGGAAAGTGATTTTGAAAGTGTGAGGTCCAATAGTTCTGGGAAGATCGACTTCTCCAAAAACTGACTTTCTAGATCCATCGAACGCCTTGACGATGACATGACTATCCCTTAATGGGAAGTCCTTGAAGGATAATCTTGACAAGGTTAATTTGGGCATGATGTTGAGAGAGGATCCATTGTCTATTAAAACCCCTGTGAGAATATCACCCATGCAGCTGACTGAGATGTTTAGTGGCATGTTATGACCCACTCCCTCTTCAGGAAGATCTTCATCACAGAAACCCAGATTAGTTCCTGCAGAGATGTTGGCAACGATGTTGTTGAATTGCCCTATGGTAACACCAGGTTCTACGAAAGCTTGTTCCAAAACTTTCTCTAGAGCTTCCCTATGAGCCTCGAAACTCAATAATAGGGAAAGCACAGATATCCTAGACAGAGTATGTAGCAGTTGATCTACAATGTTGTATTCACTCCTTTGGATTAATTTTAAGATCTCATCATTTTCTTTCGCTTGAGCAGCATTGGTCGGATGATTGTCTTGCCTATGTGGTGCTTCTTCCGAAGGTTTCTCCATATTTTCTGTTGTTTTGTTGAAGACTCGTCCACTTCTAGTAACTCGACTAACATCAGCAATGTTGACAATAGATGGCAATGGTATTTCCTTACCATTTTCAATGAATGTAGCGTTGTACTTGTATGATATAGCCTTGTCGGACTCATACTGTACATGACCTGGTTAGTAGATGACTAATGGAGCAATTGCTGTCTTCCTACTGTCATACTTAACTTGCATTGGTTCAACTTGATTAATCTGATGAGATACGGTAAAGACTTCGTCATCTTCTCTGTTGGCAAGAACTATAATGGTATTGTCATCCATTAGTTTCTGAATGTCGTTGCGGACGCACAAACATCCTCGTGAATGCCTTCAACAAATTTTGCATCTACTGTTAGGATGGAAATCTATTCCAAAGTAGGAAAGTCTATTTAAAGTCTTATGGAACCTGACTACCGATCCTTCGAGATCTTCAACTTTGTAGATCTTGTATTCTCCTAGACATCCTTGAACCATGTTGATGTCGTATTCAGTTTTGACTCGAATGACATTGGGGTGTTGATCCACCAGATTCACCGAAGCTTCTTTATGTTGTGGTAAAGGATTTGCCTGAACGTTGGGATTAGTATCTTTGAAGGATAGCATTCCACTCTTCATTAATCTTTGAAAGTCGACCTTGAAACTGAGACAGTTCTCAATGCTGTGACCTGGTGCTCCCTAATGATAGGGACAGGATTGGTCAGCCTTGAACCAAGGTGAAGAATCATTTGGCGGATTTGGAGGACTTCTTGTCTGAATAAGTCCTTTTGCCAGTAGAGTTGGAAACAATTCTGCGTACGGCATTGGTACGGGGTCAAAGGCAGGATACCTTGGTGCCCGATTGTTGTTGAAATTTTGTGGTCGAATCTGTTGCTGAGGTTGTTGTGACCTTTGTTGAAATGGTTGTTGAGAAACCTGAGGTTGGTAAGCTGACGCTGAGTTAACAACCAGAGTTATTGTAGCAACTTGAGGTTGATACTTTTTCCTCGATTTGTGTAAGCCACTACTGACATCTTGATCCTTTTTCTTTTGGAAAGAACTACCGTACTTCCTAGGACCAATAGAAGATTCTAATTCTTTGTTCAAGCGTCCTTCTCGAACTTCTTCTTCTAGACGTACGTGTAGCGGGGAAAATCTGAGATCGAAGCCATATGATTGACTTGACTCAATATTTCAGTGAAAGTCGCCACCGTGCTTTATTGTTTCCAAGGGAAAAGGGAAAAGAACGAAGAAAACCCAAATTTAAAACAAAAAAGAGATCTTAGGTACGGGTGTTGATTATACAAGGGGGAGGTTTTAAGCAACCCTCATATCTATGGCACTCAACAGGAACTTTTTTGAAAATCTGTGTTGTGTGTGCTAAAAAATAGGGTTTGTTTTATTTTTAAAATAAGCTCGGCAAAGCATTAAGCCTTGTGCCTACATACCTCCTCGGTGCAATGGAGAAGTCAGAGCTAATGTAGTTCCTCTTAAAAGGGAAAACGGTTTTTAAAAGGAATAAACACTTTATCATCGTCGGAGAAAGATACTCAGCCATTGATCTTGATCATGAGAACAAATGGATTCTTTGCATCACAAATGAAAGAAGGGCTCCAACTCGGATGAACATCAACGAGTATGCCACTAGCTCTCTCACGTGGAAAAGACTCCATCATATCAATCAATCTCAAAATCGTGGGGTATCGCAACTCACTACAACAATTAATCGTGTCTAAACTTTTGAAGAAAAACCACCAAGGGTAAAAGATATTTTTTAAAGAAAGATTTTTAAAAGAGGTTTTACAAACATAAGAAGGTTTTGAAAAAAGGGAGAAGATTTTGAAAATCCAAGAAGGGGGGGAGATGAAGAGGCTATCATAATACGCAAAATAAAAGCTAAGGAAAGAAACGGTCTAACCGGAGAAGAAGCCAACACTTGACATTAATGAGTCAAGGTAGATTTCCCATCCTTTGGAATATCAATACTAAACCAACACATTATCACTTGGGGATCCATATGAACTTATTATCTTTAGCACCACTTTGCATTAAGCATATTAACATTCTGACGAAAATCGGGCAGAGTAACCGCTGTTTTCGGGTAAAATCCTTATCACAATGCCTTGGAATTAACCATCAAGGGCTTTCAAGGAAATACCTGCACACACAAACAGACAACAATCCAATGCCAGACAGACAGAATAACCACAGAATACCAACAGAATAACAGGGTCCAGAGGTACTAAGTCCAACAAGTCCATATCTCCAAGATGCTCAGGATAGTAACCAATAGTCCATAGGGCCTTAAGGGTTTTTTAGAATTTTGTTATTTATTAGTGTTTTAGCACAAAAGTAAAGTATGGTCCTAGTGGACAAAAGGAAAATAGCGGAAACATAAACAAAACGTCCAAATGGACAAAGAGAAAATAGCGGAATATAAACATGATGAAATGATAAAATAAAGCGATAAAGTGAGAAATATAAAGAGCAATATAATAAAATGCGGAAATTAAAGTCAATTGTTAGATGTTAAAGATAACCATCTTGAAACTTGTCAAGTATGTTATCAAAGTTAGTAATAAAGATCGATGGTGAGTGAAGGATGTTCTCGGATTTAAATTCAATAGACATTTATCAGAAGCTTGATAAAATCATAGCGACTACATGATAAACCTCCATAAGTCTTAAATCAACCACATACAATTCTCTTCCATGTTTGATCTTTTTTGATTCGGGACACAAAATATTGCGCTATGTTAAGCAGATCACCAATTGATTTATGTAGAAATCACCCTACTACGAGGCCGGTCAAAACTTTATGTGCTAATGCATGCGAGAGAAGCGATATATAGATCACTCTCCGAAAGCAATACCGCACGAAAAGAAAATAGGTAACGATCTAGTCTTTACCAAGAATCCATAAGAATTCTCAAGGTATTAAGACTTTCATCGATCAAAAGAAAAAAAGAAGGAGAAGAAGAATAAAATGCATAAAATAAAATCAACTCACACTATCATTAATATCATTCAACTAATATTATGGATTTGGTCATTTCAAACCTATCAACATCCTAGATCCAATGATATTAATGAAGTGGAGGAAGAAGAAAGTCAAAAAAAGCATAAAAAAGCAAAAAAAAAAAAAAACATTTTGCCTCAGTGGAAATCGATTTACCTCTGTGGGAAATCGATTTCCTGAGTGCAGATTTTCAAATCTGGCGCAAAAATAGAGTGGAAATCGATTTCCCTCTGTAGGAAATCGATTTCCTGCACACAGTTTTCAAAAAAACAGCATTAAGAAGCATAAAACTTGATTTAAGCAAACATACAAACACCTTATGATCACATATCAATTGGAGCACGAAATTTCCATCAATTTACCATCAAATAGGACCAATGTAGCATCAAAGATGCATTGAACACCCGCAACAAAGATCTACATCTTAGAGTTTAGAATTTTACCACTTCTTGACCAAAAATCTTGTAGTAGCGTTAAGAACAAGCACCAAATAAGTAGATCCTTCAAAATTGGAGATGAACAAGCAAGGAAAAGAGTGAAATGTAGAAGGTTTAGTTCAAAACTAGCAAGATTCAAGGTGAATCCTACTAATTCTATGAAAATTAACTTTGGGTGAGGGTTTTGGAAAGGATGAGAAGTGAAAATGCAAGAATTTCTTTGGCTCTCAAAGCTTGTGAAATGAAGAGGTGAAGGCCTCTATTTATGGAATTGTAGCAAGAGTAGTGGCAAATTGGTCATTGTGCATTTGGTAATTAATCTTGTGTTTAATTGATGTTTAATAGGTAAAATGGGGTTAAAATGGGTTTAATGAAGGGGATTAATTTTGGTGAGGTGGAAAATTTGTAAAATGACAAAATGATAAAAGAAAATAGGTGCCAAAATGATGTCATGCTTCCCTCTCTATTTTTTTGAATTTTCGCCCCAGGAAATCGATTTCCCATATGGGTAAATCGATTTCCACCTTCAAATTTAAAAAAAAAATTCTTCTTGCACCGTTTTGATTTTTGCCCGATCTTTTATATTCTATTTCCTAATGTTAGCAATGTATAGCGGTCAAATAGGACCATTTTCTTCTCGAGACATTTTACTTTTTTTCATCATGTGGGAATTGGAATTAATTCCCGTTTATCTACTTGTATCCATGTGGGGGGGAAAGAAACGTTTGTATTCAGCTACAAAGTTTATTTTGTACTGTAAAATATAAACAAAAGAGACAAAATACATATTTTTGGGTTTTGGTTAGTATAAAACAAATTAAAAGCTAGAAGTGCTTGATGATTCCCCTCAGAGATAATCACAGTATCAAGAATAGAGCTTCACAATGCTGCTCTTGATTGATGATTAAAATACAATCAATGTATGATCTTAGGGTCAAAAATTGGGGTATGACAGATGCCCCTATTTAAGTTTCTTCGATCCGGAGATACGATGATTGCAAATCTTCGTTTTGACGAGATTGAAGAGGCTTAAATATAAAAACACATAATTTTTGAACCCAAGATGCAATGCAATGTTCAATGAATGCATATGATGATGATGAGACAAAACACCACTGGGGAGGAAAAGGAACTCCACTGGGGAAAACAAATGTCTTGCGGGAAGAACTCCACTGGGGAAAACAAGACTTTGTTGGAGAGATGAAACTTTGCTGGGAAAAGAAACTTCACTGGGGAAAACATTTCGCACCAGAGAGGTTTAAGCATTACCTTTCACTGGGGATGAGAAAATACACCAACTTTCAAAGAAGGTGGAGAAGGAATGCATCCTCTTTCATTGGGGATGAGAAAATATATCACCTTTCACTAGAGAATCAAAAATACCAATCCTTCATTCGAAGATATAAAGAGAAAACACCATTGTTCCACTGATGATATGAATAGAAATACATCGACGTACCACTGACGATGAAAATAACAATATACACCAACGTTCCACCGAAGGTGAGCTACCAACGTTCCACTAGAGGTAGAAAAGAGATATACCGTCGTACCATTGACGATAAAACATACCAAAGTTCCACTGAAGGTATGAATAAAAATACATCGACATACCACTGACGATGAAATATAACAAGATACACCAACGTCCCACTAAAGGTGAGCTACCAACGTTCCACTGGAGGTAGAAAAGAGATATACCGTCGTACCACTGACGATAAAATATACCAACGTTCCACTGAAGGTATGAAAGAAATATATCGTCGTACCACTGACGATAAAATATACCAACGTTCCACTGAAGGTATGAATTGAGATATACCGTCGTACCACTAACGATAAAATATACCAACGTTCCACTGAAGGTATGAATAAAAATACATCGACGTACCACTGACGATGAAATATAACAAGATACACCAACGTTCCACTGAAGGTGAGCTACCAACGTTCCACTGGAGGTAGAAAAGTGATATAACGTCGTACCACTGACGATAAAATATACCAACGTTCCACTGAAGGTATGAAAGAAATATATCGTCGTACCACTAACGATAAAATATACCAATGTTCCACTGAAGGTATGAATAAAAATACATTGACGTACCATTGACGATGAAGATATAAGATACACCAACGTTCCACTGAAGGTGAGCTACCAACGAAGGTGAGCTACCAACGTTCCACTGAAGATAGAAAAGAGATATTTCGTCGTACCACTGACGATAAAATATACCAACGTTCCACTGAAGGTATGAAAAGAAATACATCGAGGTACCACTGACGATGAAAATGTAACAAGATACACCAACGTTCCACTGAAGGTGAGAAGAGATGCACTGACGTACCATTGATGGTGAGGAGCAATCAATAATACTTTGCTTTTCTTTTCAAAGATTAAGGGTGCAAACACAAGTGCACAATCTCAACAAACATCATCCAACGACCAAAATTCAATCCATGGCCAAATGGAAAGAAGCTGCCAAATAAGACTGGATCAAGTGAGGGAATAACTCACTGGATTTCTATTCGTAAGCATTTTGAACAGAATAACTGAAACATATTATCCACATAGAAACAAATTCAGTGGGAATTTCAAGGTAAGTGAGTATTTTCTGCCTAAAGACACTCTAAATGAAAGAGAAATTTGATTGACAGTAAACTTCATGATAGCTGTAGCAACCTTCCCTAAAAATTAAACTTTTAGAGTCGCCACCTATTCTACCAGGGCGAATAGGAAACCCTACGCAGTTAAGAGATCGTGGTAAGATTATTATAATCAGGTCGAGGGAAGGTGTTAGGCACCCTCAACCCTTTCCTAAGGTTTTATGTTCAAAGTAAAGGTTAGTGGCTAAATATTGAGGTTTATAGCTAAGGAAGTGAAGAGGGCGAAAAGTGAGATTTAAACTGAATTGAGGTTTTGGGGAGGGGGACTCGCCTTCGTTATCCAAGTTCCTACGTATCTCCTTATGGAGAATCAGAATCAACGTAGTTCGGGCACAGGGTTGTATGCCTTAGAATTTGAATTTGATTTGATATAGTTTGGAGGCTTTTTGAATGGCCTATCGCAGTTGTTGAAATACAAAGTTCGCAAGGTATTTTGAATTACCTTATCGTAGTTTTGAACATCGCAGTGTTGAAGAGATGAATTTTGTATTGTTGTGGTTTAGTGTGTTTTTCAATGTTTTGGGCGTACAACCCTGATTTAATATGTCACCGTTAGTTGCGATGATCAATAGGTTTGATCATCATAGTTAACGGATTAAAGAATGTATTACTGGTTGCGTTGATCGATAGATTCGATCGTCACGGGCTGCAAATGAGGTGTGTTTTAATTTTGTAATTAAATCTCATGTTTTATTCTTTTATCTCTCATCAAATGCGACTAATAGCTTTAGTCGGGTCGAGGAGAGAATTAGTAAAGAATTGATTAAATTAGCATTAATAAAAATCGATTAATTGGATTAAATTTATTTCTCGTCGATGCGACTAGTAGATATAGTCGGATCGAGGAGAAAATTATATTAAGCAAGAATCAATTGAATTAATGTTTTTTCCAAATGGCAGTGGGATTGGGAAAACCCTAATTCCTTAATATATTTCTCTAGGGTTTTGTGATTTTTTATAATTAAAGTTGATTAAATAATTAAGTCGAATAATCGAACAATCGGATAAAGTCCTAATATTAATTATATTATCAACCTAATCAAAAAATCAAATTATATATATATATATATATATATATATATATATATATATATATATATATCAATTTAATAAGATGGATTATACAATTACATGAATAATATATGAAAAGAATTAGAAAAAGAACCAGGATTTTGATAGGTGTGGCTAGGCTGAATGTTTATGGTATGCATCCTTCAATCCTGTGTGTGGGATCTGTGTTGAAGGAGATCCGAGGGTAGTGAGCGGAGGTGCGCGATGGTCTTGAGTTGGGGTATTGTACATGATCTGCAAGTGGATTAATTCAACAAAATAGATGCTGGGACAAACGATCGAACCTGCGCCCCTAGCTTCGTGTGCCATCTTCCTTACCAACTCAAATGCGTGCTTCAATTGTTAATAATACGCAAACAACAAATGATATAGGTAACATGGAAATTAAAAAAAAATAATTACGCGCTAGGACTGTTCTCCTTCTTCGTTTACCCATCGTTCTTGGTAATGACTTTTACCAACAGTCAACAACCATAGCCATAGCACCGGTCCCCTTCAAAAATCCACACAAGCCACCTGAATCAAAAGCAAAGACATGGTTCGCTCGCAAATTCCCTCCCGATCACGATGAGCCTATCACCTTTATCCAATTCCTCCTTAATCAAAACCCCTAAATCGTTCCTCAAAACCCTAACAATGGCAAATAGTAATTCCTGCACTCAAACAACAATTAAATGGCATAGAAAGTTTGCAAATATGATTCTGAACATGAATATGTATTCAAATACAATTTATATTGAGTGTATGAAGGAAATCGAAAATTTCAACATGATGAATAAACGTGAGGTACAGAGCGCGTTTCTGGGCTTGTTGGATGTCTGCGATGGACGAATCAGTTTCAAGAGATACCCAGGATATGCGTTTGATTCTCAAAAGGCCTTGAAATTCGCTGCCATTGAGAGAATGATTTTGTCTTTTTTATGAAAATGTTCAGAACTCGGTTGTGGTTCTCCCGGCCGAATTTTCGTCCCCAAAATCCTCCTCAGCAATTGTCATCCTTGTATATATATATATATCTCACATCAATTTAGGTTAACAGAATTCAAATCAATCTTTTGAATTGACATGGGGGATTTGATTTGCAAATCATATGAGAATTTCCTCTTTGGTCAAGATTGGCTAGAGATTTTGCTTCACATTACTTGCAGCATGATTTGGACCTCACACACAGCTTAAGTCCAAGCCCATGTATTTTAACTAATTTATTTTTAATTAGTCTTTGAATTTTATAAATAAAAATCAAAAATAAATTAGCAAATATGAAGTAAAATCATGACAAAACATGAATGAACTTAGAGGGCCCTTTATGGATGAATATTGGGACTTTTATTTGATCAAAACCAAAGCAATATATTTTTATCCATTTATTTTATATTTTAACTTAATTTATTTGCCTTTTAATTGACTAAAATTCAAATAAATATAAATAAAAAGTATAAAAATGTTGGGATGGATTTAGAGGTCAAATTATGGGTCATGAGACTGTTTGAAATCAAGATCTTAGACCCATTAATCCAAAAATGCAAAATTATGCAATTAGGGTTTCATGTATATCTTGAAAATTGCTCAACTTCCACCATGCGTATCTCTCTCAATTTTAACCCGATGGAGGTGTTCTTGATCCATTTAGAAAGCTTAGAGATTCAAACTCCTTTGATAAAGTGTAAACCCAACTTAGGATAGGAGAGAATGACTTGAGAAAACCCTTGAACCTTGAGTCATTGAAGATGAAATAAGACGGGCAAATTTTGGGGTATGACAGCTGCCCCTATTCAATCTTCTTAAACCCGAAGAATCGGATAGGCACGTCTGCCTATCGTGATCTAAAGGTAGAAGATGATTGAACACTGAGAATGCCCTGAAATTTGCATTTGTTGGGAAGAAGTTCTGTGGGAGATGGGCTTACAGACGCCACCCAAGGTAAATACCCCTCTCTTTTGAATGTGAAGCAGATGCTTTCGAAAGGAACCACTGCTTTGATTGTAGTACGGCCTAAAAAGGCAACCTGAATTTTATGCAATGTTATGATGCATGTAATGTATGATGTAGTGAGCTTCTCAAAATAAATGAGAGCCATGTATGTATATGCACTATGTATGAATGAAGTACGTTAGTTGAATGATGCATGATTGTTAGTTATGTTAGTTGAAGTATGTTAGTAAAAAAGAAAAATAAAACCTTTGTTTGTTATTGATGATGTTTTGGAGAAGATCACTGCCGAGGGACTAACGTGATAAACCCAATTAAGGAACCCTTTGTAAAACCTTGTGCTCGAGTGTGAGAGAAAAGAATCGTCCTGCTAAAGCCCGAGTCTTACATAGCGAGGACTTGATTAGCTTGCTATATTGCTAGCAAACTTTCGCAATTTGTGAACCCCACTTACTATAGTTTTAGTAAGTTTCCGTAGTTTGTGAACCCCACTTACTATAGTTCTAGTAAGTTTCCGTAGTTTGTGAACCCCAAAAGGAGCACTTGCTATAGCTCTAGCAAGCTCACCTGCACCAATACGATTACTTGTCATAGCTCTGACAAGTTCACCTGCACCATTTGGATCATCTGCCCTTGTTCGGACAAATTTCACCTACACCATTTGGATCATTTTCCCTGGTTCAGACAAATTTCACCTACACCATTTGGATCATTTGCCCTGGTTCAGAAAAATTTCACCTACACCATTTGGATCATTTGCCCTTGTTCGGACAAATTTCACCTACACCATTTGGATCATTTGCCCTGGTTCGGACAAATTTCACCTACACCATTTGGATCATTTGCCCTGGCTCGGACAAATTTCACCTACACCATTTGGATCATTTGCCCTGGTTCGGACAAATTTCACCTACAGCATTTGGATCATTTTCCCTGGTTCGGACAAATTTCACCTACACCATTAGGAGTCACTTGCCCTTGTTCGGACAAGTTCACCTGCACCACTGGACTTACCTTCCATGGTTCTGACAAGCGTACCTGCATAAGAAGAGATCATTTGCTATAGTTCTAGCAAACTTATCTGTATCAAGGGAATTGCCTGCCATGGTTCTGACAAGCGTACCTGCATGAAAAAGATTCACCTGTTTGGAGACTCACGACTCGAGGGTCGGAGAAAAATAGCATGTCAAATATTCACGACTCGAGGGTCGGAAAGGAAACCTATCACAACACGAGGGTTGGAAATTTATGACTCGAGGGTCGGAAAACACACCTATCACAACACGAGGGTTGGAAATTTACGACTCGAGGGTCGGAAAATACACCTATCACAACACGAGGGTTGGAAACTCATGACACGTGGGTCGAAAAACTTTTGTAGTACGTGAATGCACTAGATGATATGCATATGCTAATGCGTATGTATGTATGCTGATGCTGACGTCAATCCCAAGATTTTTGGACCTGTTTAAACCATATTTGCACCTGCACCACGGCTATGCTTATGCCGGCTTGGTAATGTGGATAATGCTTATGCTTATGCATATGTGTAGTTTGTTTATGAGTGAAATGAACAACAAGGTTGCTATCATCGTTAAGGTTACCGGGATACATCAATCAGGTGATCGGGTGAATATCTCCGTAAGGTTTCTATCATCAGTAAGGTTACTGGCATCGGTAAGGTTACCGGAAGCATCAATCAGGTGATTAGAAAGAATATCTTAGTAAGGTTACTGGCGTCGATAAGGTTACTGGAAGCATCAATCAGGTGATTGGAAAGAATATCTCAGTAAGGTTACTGGCATCGGTAAGGTTACCGGAAGCATCAATCAGGTGATTGGAAATAATATCTCAGTAAGGTTACTGGCATCGGTAAGGTTACCGGAAGAATCAATCAGGTGATTGGAAAGAATATCTCAGTAAGGTTACTGGCATTGGTAAGGTTACCGGGAAGCAGGTGGACAATGTGGTTTAGTTCCAGAGTAATGACTTGGATGTTTTGATATATGGGATAATGCTTATGCTTATGAATATGTTGGTTGATGTAACGAGTGGAATGAAATAATGTCTTTTATAAGACTACCTGAAAAGGTTTCCGGAATGGATATGAACATTTGTATCAAAGAAGACTACCTGAAAAGGTTTTTAGCAAAGGATGAGGAATGTCTTAAAGAAGATTACCTGGAAAGGTTGAAAAATGTCTTAAAAGACTACCTAAAAAGGTTCTTGGAAAGGACAATGAATGTCTTATAAAAGACTACCTAGAAAGGTTCTTAGAATGTCTTAAAGAAGACTACCTGAAGAGGTTCCTGAAAAGGATGACAATTCGTCTTAAAGAAGACTACCTGAAAAGGTTCCTGGAAAGGATCGTAAGATTTTTCTTAAAGAAGACTACCTAAAAAGGTGTGGTGTAATGTATCGACCAATGTATGTAATGCATGATTTGTATGCACTTGCATGATGCTTCAATGATAGGTTGTTGATATCCAAAGCGTACATAGTTCGCTAATGTTGTAAGGTTGTTGGATGCTAGCGTGATTTCCCAATACCTGTTTTTTTTTTTAACTTTGAAGATCTTAGTTAGGAGAAAGATTGGTTCGAGGTTGTAAAGTATGAAGACGCCTTTTCCTTTTGTTGTGCGTCTTATGGATTTGATATCCATTGCCCCAGTTTGGCTCTTTGAAATACTCCATGCCTTTAACCTTTTGAGGTTCTCCACGCCTTTAAACCTTTGATTTGTTTACCTTATGGATTTGATATCCAATGCCCCAATGTCTAGCGGAAAAAGATGCCTATGATCTCCAAGCCATGAAGGAAGTGCCCCGAGAAATAACCTTGTCATATGCTTCGACGTTTATATTGAAGGGTATGCCCTTGATCTCTAGGAGATGGAGGGCTATCCATAGCGTTCTATCCTTTTGAATTTGAATTCTTCCCATGTTTGACATGCCCCTGATTGTTATTGCTTTGAGGTGTGACCCAGGTCGACTGAACCTTAGGAAGAATGCCCCCAGTTAATATGATTTTCGCTTGTATGCCCTGTAACCCTTGAAATTTTGCCCCTGTTTAGGAGAACCCCCTAGATGTGGTTCCCCCCATTCCAGAGTCTTTATTAGAAATGGTCGCCTTTGATTAACCCATTTCGAGATCTCCTCGATGCTAAGTGTATATTCATAGATGACATTGTACCCTTTGAGAAGTAACTCCAATGCGATGCGTATGCAAGTTTTGAAATCGAAGTCCGTTATGAATTAGGACTAGATGATTATAAATGAACGCTTGAAGAAACGTAGTGGTTAGAAATAGTTTTAACAAACCTAGGAGTCAGTATAACAAAATCCTGCTTAGTATGCTTTCATAGTTAACCTTGCCTCAATTAGGACTTTTAAATGTTGTAACTTGGCATGGTTCATGTAATAAGAAACAATGGATATAAGGCTCAAAATTTATTTAACCTACCCCTTTCTCCTTGATGTTCTCCAAATCCTAAGAATTCGCCTAATCTAATGATTGCGCTTTGTTTGCAAGAGAATCGCTTCAGTTTTGATGTTGAGCCGAAGCCTTAGTGGAGATCCAAGCACTGATGAAAAATGTTGTAAAGATCCAAGCATTGAAGTGAAGCTTTGATGGTTTAGCAGTTACGAGATTATCATTTGTATTTCGCCTTTGATTTTATTCCTTATTTTGCATGAACCAAATCCTTTGAATTTGATCCATCGGGATGCCCTAATTTTTGCCTAAGTCATTTTTGTTTTCTTTTATGAAATTTTCCATTTTGACTTAGCGGGCGTTTTTTCTCCTTTTGAGATTCGATCCTTGGATATTGCATGCTGTGACTGCCATGTTGATTTTGATTTGTAAGCTTCGCCTTTGATACTTCCTCGATCTTGAATGATGTAATGAGGAAGAAGATTGTTGTGAATGTTATCTCCATTACTTCCTCATTCTTGGATGAATACGAGGAAGAAGATGTGCTTAAACCTTTGCTTTGCTTGGTCCTTATGCTTGAACCTTTGCTTTAACCTTGCTTGGATTGACTGATTCTCTTGACAACCAAAATACACCATTGAATTAACCGAAATCTACCATGCCCCTTGTTGAAATCAAGGTTTATTTGAAAAAGTAGAAACAAACTCCAACTCCTGGCTCGAGGGGGTGACGAGGGATTAACATCCTTATGTCTCCACTGTTTGGGAATTGAAACAATGCCTGTACATCGTCGGTTCGGTCTTACCTTGAAAGCATATATTAGCGAGACTTAGTTATTTGTATTCGTCATTCTCCCTTAAGTTTGTTAATAATCCTGAAACCTGGAAAGTCGTAATAGTGAGCGAAATGAATTGACTCCAAAACCTGCACGGTCATCCCATTAGAATTGCTAATCCGAAGGTACAACTTTTTATCTTGAGTAACACTTAGCGATCGTAGGGGTTGAAATTCTGAGCATGATAAACACCTATTGATCCAAGGGACAACCTCCTTTGTAGATCCATTGACCTTGTTTACTCCTTAGTTGATGAACTTATAGAAGTGAAGGGTGACCTCGAGTTCTCCTTGGACATGTCAAACCTGTTGGGAATAAATCGTTAGCGGTGGGTTTTCATCGTATCGGAACTTCATGAGTTTCCTTTGACTGAACCTCTTTTGCTTTCCCTAAGGATAGTATCACACCGTTTGCAAACTTCAGAGTTTGTAGATTGATAAAGAAACCTAGGACCCTTTTTCCCATTGGTGTGGAGTCGACATATGTCGCCTTCCCTCCATCATAGTTATGCATCTCTGTTCAGGATATTGCCCTAGTTGGACTAACCCTTGCCCCCAGGTTATCGTAGAGTGTCCACGTAAGTTTTGCTATGTTCATAGATGAACCCCCTTAGGACTAGACACCCCTTGTGTGTATCTATGAGGAAACTCTTTTGTTGAACTAATCCTTGCTCGGCGATGACCTCAGTTGTATTTACAATCCTGTTACGACAAGGCATGGACATGCGACTGGCATGGCGACATACATCCTTTTTTTTTTAGTAAGACCCATATCATTCTCGATATTTTGTCCTCCTTTCTCCATAGTTTATGATCCTTTTTCTTTGTGAGTCTCGGGAAATCGGGTAGCACGGTAGGTGTGGATGAGGGTGAAGATAGAAATGCAAATGTCTGAATGCATGAAAATGCAAATGCATACGTATGCGAGAGACTCCTTGTATTAAAACTCCTTATGTGCAATGCAGATGTGTGACGTATTATCCTAGGGATAGCCTTAGAGGCGACATTAGACCCTCGTGAAATCCTTGCAAGATAGATGTTATGACACGCCAATGGAAATCCCTTAGATTCGGGAGTATATAGAAGGTAGTGGCTGGTGACCGTTCAAGACAGTTACTAAGTCTCATGGTCATCAAGAGGTCGTTCGACGTGTACCAATGAAGTTGTCCCTCGTGGGAAGGTTCTCTATGTGGAACACAACCTATCTAAGGACGATATCGAACGAAGTGAAATCCCTATTAGCGAGGGATGAAAGATGTATAGATGGAAATCTGAACCCTACAAATTAGAGGGTGCGCGAGAATAAGCACGGGGTGACCGTTCAAGACAGTCACTGGGTCTCATGGCCATCAAGAGGCCAATCGACGTGTACTTGGCGAGGATGTCCTTCAAGGGAAGGACGAAGTTGTAAAAAACACATGGACATAACAGAAAATCCCTACAGGCGAGGGGGTTCGTAGGAGCAAGCACGGGGTGACCGTTCAAGATAGTCACCGAATCGCATGGCCATCGAGAGGTCAATCGACGTGCGTAAACGAAGATGTCCTTCGTGGGAAGGCCGTGTAGTTGTAAGAATACAAGGATATATAAGGAAAGTCCCTACAGGCTAGGGAGTGCGTAGATACAGGCGCGTAGTGACCGTTCATGACAGTCACTAGGTCTCATGGCCATCGAGAGGCCAATCAACGTGCATAAATAAAGGTGTCCTTCGTGGGAAGGACATGGTCTTAGAAATAGAGTCCCTATAGGCCAGGGAACGCATGGGAATACCTACAAAAATTAAAATGCAAGGCATTCGCAGTATATAAATTACACATGAGCACATAAGCACATAATCCCTAGGTTCATAGGTTCGACGTCACGGCTTAGGGTGCCTACCCTTCCCATTGGTATGTTCTAGAAGGTCTCATGGGGTCGTTCGTAGCCGCCGAGACTTTTTGTCTCTTTGGATTTTAGAACAACTCATTTATCCATGAGGTTCGAGTTTTAGGGGTAGGTTCCCAGAGAGATCAGCCAAATACCAAGTCCAGCCTTCAACAAGGTCAAGCCTCGTATCAGACCTTTCCGGATATTCAACCCACTCTGAGTGGAATTATAATAAGACTCGTAGGAGATGTAATTCCCCTCTGGTCTTAAATATAATTCCCACGCTTAGGTTTAACGGCAATTTATATACAACCCAAAAATGCAATAAAAATAACAAATATTCAAATAATCAAATATTTAATTAAAATTGCTATAAACAAATTAAATAAATAAATAAACAAAATTAAACAATTTAATATTTATATAAAAAACCATAAACCATGGAAATTGCAAATAAATATCTAAATAAAAATTTAAATATTTAAATATAAAAGAAGAAATAAAACCTAAACCCTAATCCAAAACCCTAATTTTGGCAAATTAGCCAAACCCTAAAAAATTCGCCAAAACCCTAAATGATTCGCCAAAACCTAAACCCTGCCAAAACCTATAGGAGCATAATAATTCACCATTTTTAGTAATCCCCAGTGGAGTCGCCAGCTGTAGCAACCTGCCCTAAAATTAAACTTTTAGAGTCGTCACCTATTCTACTAGGGCGAATAGGAAACCCTACGCAGTTAAGAGATCGGGGTAAGATTATTATAATCAGGTCGAGGGAAGGTGTTAGGCACCCTCAACCCTTTCCTAAGGTTTTATGTTCAAAGTAAAGGTTAGTGGCTAAATATTGAGGTTTATAGCTAAGGAAGTGAATAGGGCGAAAAGTGAGATTTGAACTGAATTGAGGGTTTGGGGAGGGGGACTCGCCTTGGTTATCCAAGTGCCTACGTATCTCCTTATGGAGAATCAGAGTCAACATAGTTCAGGCACAGGGTTGTACGCCTTAGAATTTGAATTTGATTTGATATGGTTTGGAGGCTTTTTGAATGGCCTATCGCAGTTATTGAAATACGAAGTTCGCAAGGTATTTTGAATTACCTTATCGTAGTTTTGAACATCGCAGTGTTGAAGAGATGAATTTTGTATTGTTGTGGTTTAGTGTGTTTTTGAATTTTTTGGGCGTACAACCCTGATTTAATATGTCACCATTAGTTGCGATCATCAATAGGTTTGATCATCATAGTTAACGGATTAAAGAATGTATTGCTGGTTGCTCTGATCGATAGATTCGATCATCACGGGCAGCAAATGAGGTGTGTTTTAATTTTGTAATTAAATCTCATGTTTTATTCTTTTATCTCTCGTCTAACGCGACTAATAGCTTTAGTCGAGTCGAGGAGAGAATTAGTAAAGAATTGATTAAATTAGCATTAATAAATTGATTAATTTGATTAAATTTATTTCTCGTCGATGCGACTAATAGATATAGTCGGATCGAGGAGAAAATTATATTAAGCAAGAATCAATCGAATTAATGTTTTTGCCAAATGGCAGTGGGATTGGGCAAACCCTAATTCCTTAATATATTTCTCTAGGGTTTTGTGATTTTTTATAATTAAAGTTGATTAAATAATTAAGTCGAATAATCGAACAATCGGGTAAAGTCCTAATATTAATTATATTATTAACCTAATCAAAAAATAAAATTATATATATATATATATCAATTTAATAAGATGGATTATACAATTACATGAATAATATATGAAAAGAATTAGAAAAAGAACCAGGATTTTGTAAGGTGTGGCTAGGCTGAATGTTTATGGTATGCATCCTTCAATCCTGTGTGTGGGATCTGTGTTGAAGGAGATCCGAGGGTAGTGAGCGGAGGTGCACGATGGTCTTGCGTTCGGGTATTGTACAGGATCTGCAAGTGGATTAATTCAACAAAATAGATGCTGGGACAAAGGATCGAACCTGCGCCCCTAGCTTCATGTGCCATCTTCCTTACCAACTCAAACGCGTGCTTCAATTGTTAATAATATGCAAACAACGAATGATATAAGTAACATGGAAATTAAAAAAAAATTACGCGCGAGGACTGTTCTTCTTCTTCGTTTACCCATCGTTCTTGGTAATGACTTTTACCAACAGTCAACAACCATAGCCATAGCACCGGTCCCCTTCAAAAATCCACACAAGCCACCTGAATCAAAAGCAAAGACATGGTTCGCTCGCAAATTCCCTCCCGATCACGATGAGCCTATCACCTTTATCCAATTCCTCCTGTAATCAAAACCCCTAAATCGTACCTCAAACCCTAACAATGTCAAATAGTAATTCCTGCACTCAAACAACAATTAAATGGCATAGAAAGTTTGCAAATATGATTCTGAACATGAATATGTATTCAAATACAATTTATATTGAGTGTATGAAGGAAATCGAAAATTTCAACATGATGAATAAACGTGAGGTACAGAGCGCGTTTCTGGGCTTGTTGGATGTCTGCGGTGGACGAATCAGTTTCAGGAGATACCCAGGATATGGGTTTGATTCTCAAAAGGCCTTGAAATTCGCTGCCATTGAGAGAATGATTTTGTCTTTTTTATGAAAATGTTCAGAACTCGGTTATGGTTCTCCCGGCCGAATTTTCGTCCCCAAAATCCTCCTCAGCAATTGTCATCCTTGTATATATATATATATCTCACATCAATGTAGGTTAACAAAATTCAAATCAATCTTTTGAATTAACATGGGGGATTTGATTTGCAAATCATATGAGAATTTTCCTCTTTGGTCAAGATTGGCTAGAGATTTTGCTTCACATTACTTGCTGCATGATTTGGACCACACACACAGCTTAAGTCCAAGCCCATGTATTTTAACTAATTTATTTTTAATTAGTCTTTGAATTTTATAAATAAAAATCAAAAATAAATTAGCAAATATCAAGTAAAATCATGACAAAACATGAATGAACTTAGAGGGCCCTTTATGGATGAATATTGGGACTTTTATTTGATCAAAACCAAAGCAATATATTTTTATCCATTTATTTTATATTTTTACTTAATTTATTTGCCTTTTAATTGACTAAAATTCAAATAAATATAAATAAAAAGTATAAAAATGTGGGGATGGATTTAGAGGTCAAATTATGGAGCATGAGACTGTTTGAAATCAAGATCTTAGACCCATTAATCCAAAAATGCAAAATTATGCAATTAGGGTTTCATGTATATCTTGAAAATTGCTCAACTTCCACCATGCGTATCTCTCTCAATTTTAACCCTATGGAGGTGTTCTTGATCCATTTAGAAAGCTTAGAGATTCAAACTCCTTTGATAAAGTGTAAACCCCAACTTAGGATAGGAGAGAGTGACTTGAGAAAACCCTTGAACCTTGAGTCATTGAAGATGAAATAAGACGGGAAAATTTTGGGGTATGACAATAGCAAATGTGAATGCATGACTGTCTTTGATGCATGTTAATGATGCATATGCCGCCAAAAGTTAGCACAAGGATTAACGCAAGAGATAGAGTACAAGAAATAGCATAATCAAGCATGTCTCAAGATGAGCACTCAAAGTATCATCCACAAACATGAGCAGAGATTGCTACAACAAGCTTTTGATGGCTTTGGAATAAATGCTACTCAACAATGAGGAAACATCGGAGCTGAGAGAACATAATTGCTGAGTTCTACATCATATTCGAACCAGACCAATGGTACACCAACTGGAATACATTCTTCCTATTTTGCACATGAATACATCAACAAATCCATTCCTTGTAATATACTCATGAATCAAAATAAAACTTCTTTTATATTTTTCAAAAAGGATTTTGTTGAAATCAATTTTCTTTTTGTTTCAAAGATTACTATCACCAACAAACGACATTTAAGAGATATGAAAGAAATAAGATTGCAAATAACGGGTAAAGGCTCAAACTTTATTAATAGAATGGTAGCCTACAAATGCAAGACCCCATGGATGATTACATAGTTTAGAAAATGGTAAGTTTGTGGGAAAAGGTACATTGAAATGTAATGACCCCATCCTCTCTCTCAACTTTGAATTCCTGGGCAAAGGTTTCCGTTGAAATGTGTTGAACTTCTCATGATAAACAGATGACTGCTGATGATCAAGTCCTGTCTGATGTAGTTACTTGCCATGAATCCCTAACTTTTGCCTGGACCGCTCTTTCGGGTTTTCAGTCCACCGGGTATTTTATTCTGTTTATGTCTCTAATTTTTGCCTGGACCACCCTTTCGGGTTTTGAGTCCACCTAGACGCTCTTTTTTGCCTAAGCCGCCCTTTCGGGTTTTCAACTTAGCGAGCTGTTCTTTTATTATTTTTTAGGCGAAGTATTTCTTGACTACATCAGCATTCACATGACTTGGGAGCTCTTCTCCATCCATAGTTGCAAGAATTAATGCACCTCCAGAGAAGGCTTTCATAACAACATATGGTCCTTCAAAATTTGGAGTCCACTTGCCCCTTGAATCGGAGGTGAAAGACAAGATCCTTTTGAGCACGAGGTCGCCTTCTCTGAATACACGAGGTCGAACCTTCTTATCAAAAGCTTTCTTCATTCTTTTCTGGTATAGCTGACCGTGGCATAAAGCCGTCATTCTCTTTTCTTCTATCCAATTCAATTGATCAAACCTGCTCTGACACCACTCAGCCTCAGATAACTTGGTTTCCATTAAAACTCTCAATGATGGAATCTCAACCTCAATGGGGAGCACTGCTTCCATAACATAAACCAAAGAAAATGGAGTTGCCCCAGTTGAATTACGAACAGATATACGGTACCCATGCAAGGAAAATGGGAGCATCTCATGCCAGTCCTTGTACATAACAACCATCTTTTGAACAATCTTTTTAATATTCTTATTTGCTGCTTCAACAGCTCCATTCATCTTTGGCCTATAAGGCGAAGAGTTGTGATGTTCAATATTGAAACTTTCACACAGTTCTCTCATCATGCTGTTATTCAGATTTGAGCCAGTATCAGTAATGATCTTTCACCCATTAGCATATAAAGCAGATTCTACCCATTTGGTAAAATAGTCGATTGCTACCAGGATGAATCGATGTCCATTCGAAGCCTTGGGTTCAATCATGCCAATCATATCAATACCCCACATAGAGAAAGGCCATGGAGATGAGATAACATTAAGAAGTGTCGGAGGCACGTGAATCTTGTCAGCATACACTTGACACTTTTGACACTTCTTTACAAACTTGTAGCAATCAGATTCCATTGTCAGCCAATAGTAACCTGCTCTAAGCATATTTTTAGCCATCAAATGTCCATTGGCATGAGTACCCAAAGAACCTTCATGAATTTCATGCATTAACATGTCTGCTTCGTGTCTATCCACGCATCTGAGCAAAACCATGTCATAATTTCTTTTATACAAAACATCCGCATTGATGAAGAAATTGCCAGCCAATCTCTTCAAAGTTTTCTTATCCTTATTTGATGCCCTAAGTGGGTACCCTTGGGTCTGAAGAAAATGCTTAATATCAAAATACCAAGGTTTTTCATCTGTTAATTCCTCAACTGCAAACACATGAGAAGGTACCCTTGAGGAGTGATGATAACGGCACAAATACCATGGCCATGAACATTAGAAGCTCCATCAAAAATTAAACCCCATTTGGATCCAGGCTTCGGTCCTTCATCTAGCAACGGCTCATCCCAATCTTGAGCTCTCAAATACATTATATCTTCATCCGGGAAGTCCATTCTGATAGATTGATGAACATCAATTGGTTGGTGAGCGAGGTACTCTGCCAACACACTTCCTTTTACAGCTTTTTGAGCTAGGTATTCAATATCATATTCAGATAGCAACATTTTCCAGCGAGCAATCCTTCCGGTTAATGCAGGTTTTTCAAATATGTATTTAATCGGATCCATTTTGGAAATCAATAAGGTGGTGTGATTCAACATATACTGTCTTAGTCGGCGAGCAGCCCATACCAAAGCACAGCAAGTTTTCTCAAGCAGCGAGTATCTTGTTTCGCACTCGGTAAACGTTTTGCTAAGGTAGTATATTGCATACTTTTTTCGACCAGACTCGTCATGCTGACCCAACACACATCCCATTGAATTTTCAAGCACTGTAAGGTACATAATCTGTGTCGTGTGTGCTAAAAAAAGGGTTTGTTTTATTTTTAAAATAAGCTCGGCAAAGCATTAAGCCTTTTGCCTACATGCCTCATCGGTGCAATGGAGAAGTCAGAGCTAATGTAGTTCCTCTTAAAAGGGAAAACGGTTTTTAAAATGAATAAACACTTTATCATCGTCGGAGAAAGATACTCAGCCATTGATCTTGATCATGAGAACAAATGGATTCTTTGCATCACAAATGAAAGAAGGGCTCCAACTCGGATGAACATCAACGAGTATGCCACTAGCTCTCTCACGTGGAAAAGACTCCATCATATAAATCAATCTCAAAATCATGGGGTATTGCAACTCACTACAACAATTAATCGTGTCTAAACTTTTGAAGAAAAACCACTAAGGGTAAAAGATATTTTTTAAAGAAAGACTTTTAAAAGAGGTTTTCCAAACATAAGACGGTTTTGAAAAAAGGGAGACGATTTTGAAAATCTAATAAGGGGAGGAGATGAAGAGGCTATCCTAATACGCAAAATAAAAGCTAAGGAAAGAAACGATCTAACCGAAGAAGAAGCCAACACTTGACATTAATGAGTCAAGGTAGATTTCCCATCCTTTGGAATATCAATACTAAACTAACACATTATCACTTGGGGATCCAGATGAACTTATTATCTTTAGCACCACTTTGCATTAAGCATATTAAAATTCTTACGAAAATCGGGCAGAGTAACGACTATTTTCGGGTAAAATCCTTATCACAATGCCTTGGAATTAACCATCAAGGGCTTTCAAGGAAATACCTGCACACACAAACAGACAACAATCCAATGCCAGAAAAACAGAATAGCCACAGAATACCAACAGAATAACAGGGTCCAGAGGTACTAAGTCCAACAAGTCCATATCTCCAAGATGCTCGGGATGGTAACCAATAGTCCATGGGGCCTTAAGAGTTTTTTTAGAATTTTGTTATTTATTAGTGTTTTAGCACAAAAGTAAAGTATGGTCTAAGTGGACAAAAGGAAAATAGCGGAAACATAAACAAAACGTCCAAATGGACAAAGAGAAAATAGCGGAATATAAACATGATGAAATGATAAAATAAAGCAATAAAGTGAGAAATATAAAGAGCAATATAATAAAATGTGGAAATTAAAGTCAATTGTTAGATGTTAAAGATAACCATCTTGAAACTTGTCAAGTATGTTATCAAAGTTAGTAATAAATATCGATGGTGAGTGAAGAATGTTCTCGGATTTAAATTCAATGGACATTTATCAGAAGCTTTATAAAATCATAGCGACTACACGATAAACCTCCATACGTCTTAAATCAACCGCATACAATTCTCTTCCATGTTTGATCTTTTTTGATTCGGGACACGAAATATTGCGCTATGTTAAGCAGATCACCAATTAATTTATGTAGAAATCACCCTACTACGAGGCCGGTCAAAACTTTATGTGCTAATGCATGCGAGAGAAGCGATATATAGATCACTCTCCGAAAGCAATACCGCACGAAAAGAAAATAGGTAACGATCTAGTCTTTACCAAGAATCCATAAGAAGTCTCAAGGTATTAAGACTTTCATCGATCAAAAGAAAAAAAGAAGGAGAAGAAGAATAAAATGCATAAAATAAAATCAACTCACACTATCATTAATATCATTCAACTAATATTATGAATTTGGTCATTTCAAACCTATCAACATCCTAGATCCAATGATATTAATGAAGTGGAGGAAGAAGAAAGTCAAAACAAGCATGAAAAAGCAAAAAAACATTCTGCCTCAGTGGCAATCGATTTACCTCTGTGGGAAATCGATTTCTTAAGTGCAGGTTTTCAAATCTGGCGCAAAAATAGAGTGGAAATCGATTTCCCTCTGTAGGAAATCGATTTCCTGCGCACAGTTTTCAAAAAAACAGCATTAAGAAGCATAAAACTTGATTTAAGCAAACATACAAACACCTTATGATCACATATCAATTGGAGCACGAAATTTCCATCAATTTACCATAAAATAGGACCAATGTAGCATCAAAGATGCATTGAACACAAGCAACAAAGATCTACATCTTAGAGTTTAGAATTTTACCACTTCTTGAACAAAAATCTTGGAGTAGCTTCAAGAACAAGCACCAAATGAGTAGATCCTTCAAAATTGGAGATGAACAAGTAAAGAAAAGAGTGAAATGTATAAGGTTTAGTTCAAAACTAGCAAGATTCAAGGTGAATCCTACTAATTCTATGAAAATGAACTTTGGGTGAGGGTTTTAGAAAGGATGAGAAGTGAAAATGCAAGGATTTCTTTGGATCTCAAAGCTTTTGAAATGAAGAGGTGAAGGCCTCTATTTATAGAATTGTAGCAAGAGTAGTGGCAAATTGGTCATTGTGCCTTTGGTAATTAATATTGTGTTTAATTGATGTTTATTTGGTAAAATGAGGTTAAAATGGATTTAATGAAGGGGATTAATTTTGGTGAGGTGGAAAATTTATAAAATGACAAAATGATCAGAGAAAATATGTTCCAAAATGATGTCATGCTTCCCTCTCTATTTTTTTGAATTTTCGTCCTAGGAAATCGATTTCCCATATGGGTAAATCGATTTCGACCTTCAAATTTTCAAAAAATTTTCTTCTTGCACCGTTTTGATTTTTGCCCGATCTTTTACCTGTAAAATATAAACAAAAGAGACAAAATACATATTTTTGGATTTTGGTTAGTATAAAACAAATTAAAAGCTAGAAGTGCTTGATGATTCCCCTCAGAGATAATCACAGTATCAAGATTAGAGCTTCACAATGCTGCTCTTGATTGATGATTAAAATGCAATCAATGTATGATCTTAAGGTCAAAAATTGGGGTATGATAGTACGCCCATGTTTACCATCTCGGTAAAGTCACTAGGGGCGCTGGAAACCATTCGTCCATAGTAGAATGGACTCAAAGTCTTGAGATAGATTTTTGTCATTTCTTACTCTTCAAGAGGATGACAAATTTGAGCAGCAACTTCACGCCATCTCTGAGCGTATTCTTTGAAACTCTCTTTATCCTTTCGAGTCATGGCCCGGAGTTGATCTCTGTCGAGAGCCATATCCAGATTGTACTTGTACTGTTTGACGAAGGCCTCTCCGAGGTCTCGAAAAGTACGAATCTCTGAACTGTCCAGGTTCATGTACCATTTGAGTGCAGCACCAGTCAGGCTGTCTTGAAAATAGTGAATGAGCAATTGTTGATTATCAGTCTGAGTTGACATCCTTCGAGCGTACATCACGAGGTGACTTTGTGGGCATGAATTCCCTTTGTACTTCTCGAAATCTGGTACTTTGAATTTGTGAGGAATCTTAAAATTGGGAACCAGACAGAGGTCTGCAGCGTTCTTTCCAAATAGATCTTACCCTTGGAGAGTCTTGAGTTCCTTCTGCATTTGCAGAAACTGTTCCTGGAACTCGTCCAATCTTTAATACACGCCAGCGTCCTCACTGGGAGCATACATTTGTCCACCTGGCAGAGGAAATGTATGCACAATTGGCTGTGAAGAAGTCATGATGGCAACAGATCCTGGTATCTCAGCATTCTGTTGCACATAACCCGTAGTTGTTTCCCTCTGGTGGATGCATATCCATTGTGACTCTTGGAAATTCAGAAACTGGGGGTATGTACCCTTCTGGAATAAAGTTATACGGCATGCCCCAAGGTCGGTTGGGTGGCATGGTATACTGAGGAATAGGAGTAGAAACAATCTCGGAAACCACAGTCCTTTGTGGTTCTTTTGGTGGAGGTCGACTTTGTGCAACCACCAGGGCCTCTACCATGATGTTGAGTCTTTCAACAGATTCTTTGAGAGTAGTGACCTCTTCTCTGAGTTCTCCATTCTCTTGCTCTAATTCGTCCATTCTTTTCTTGCGACTTGAACGAGTGTTGTATGAATGAGACAGCTTGAATGCCTTTCTTCACCTCCTTCTCCTCCTCTCTTTCTGGAGTAAGGAAAGTGACGATTAGGACCGCGACAATTCTCGTGTCAGTGCTTACGACTAAAGTGATGCATGATATGCAATTAAAGAAATGTTTTTCAAGGAAACACCATAATTACGTTATGAAATATCAAACTTTTTATTCATTAAGCGAAACGCCATTTTTTACACACTTTGAAAAGGGAAATACAGAGAAACAGAGAGAAAGGACTCTAAAACTTTGACGGAGAGCCAACTTCATGTTCTAACATCTTCTTCTGTTTCTTGAGCTGAGCATTTTCTGACGTGAGCTGATCGATGATCCAGGAAGCAGGAGGGATACGCTGAGAAAGTGACGTTTGTGTCACTTGTCGTTCAAGTACTTCAAGTAACTCATCCTTCCTTCTTAGGATGTCCTGAATCTCAATATTTTCCGTGTTGACGATCCGATACTTGTTTCTCCAAGCATTCCTTTCTTGACACACCTTGGTTAATGCCGCTTGTAGTTTCTCAACATCGGTGGAGAAAAGGAAGATTGGTTCCCTTAGGGGAATAGGTTCTTGACGCTGGTATGGCATCTTGAGCTTGAATGCCCTGACGCGTACCCATTGAAGGTAAGGATCCAGGAGATGCAAAGATGTTTTCCTAACAATCTTCTCCCTTTTCTGTGAACAAGACGCCAGGCTTGGACAATTTCCTTCTTCAGCATGTTGCCATGATTGTCGATGTTCTTGAATAACAGACCCTCCAATTGAATGCTACTTGGTACATTTTTCATGGGATGGCCGTATTGACAACGGGCTAAAGCTGGATTATAACTGATTCCTCCCTTAGTTCCAATAAGGGGTACGTTGGGATAACTTCCGCAACTGTAGATGATCTTGGTTTCGTCGTTGTCGTGACTAGACGAATCAATGTCCGAGTGAGTGAGGGACATGATTTTATATGACCAGCAAAGGCTATCCCTCAGGTTCCAGAAAGTGCCAGACTTTGGCAGGTGCGAGATGAACCATTCGTATAACAACAGTACACAGCATGTGATTAATCCTCCTTGATGCAGGTTTCTTGAATGCACAGAGTGGTAAACATCCGTAAGCAAGGTTGGAATTGGATTTCCAATTAAGAAGATCTTAATTGCGTTGATGTCGACGAAGTTGTCAATGTTAGGAAACAAAAACAATCTGTAGATGAGCAATGGCAAGATGTCCTCAAAAGCACTCATATCTTGGATGCTGACGAAGTACCGAGCTTAATCCAATAGGACCTTGGAGGGCAATCCTTGAATTCCTCCTTTACTCACCATATGAGTTCTAACATCGACTACGTTCAAGGGAGTAGTTGCAGTGATGATGATGTCGTCAGGATTCTTTTCCAAACCTGAGTACGGATCTTGCGTGTACACGGGTATTCCAACCAGACGAGAGTACTCCTCCAACGTAGGCATGAGTTGATAATCTGGAAAGATGAAACAGTGATACGTTGGATCGTAAAACTGTACCAAAGTGGGAAGGATCCCATCCACAATGTTGGTATTGAGAAGAGGCATAAGTTTTCCATACTTCTCCTTGAAAGCCTGGGGGCTGACCACCAGTTTTCCGAGCTTTTCCAATTCCTCAACCCTAGGAATTTTGAAGGTGTATTTCCTAGCTCTCTTTCTTCCGTAATCCATGGTATAGATTCTTAAGTCCTTTCTTAGTTTCTCTCTCTCTCTCTATGAAGTTCAAAACGTTCTTTATTTAGTTTCCTTGAAAAATGACTCGAAAAAGACTTTGTTTTTTTATTATTATGATGAATGCATGATTGCACACACAAGAGTTCTTAACAAACATGGGGTAGAAGGGTGTAGTTGTCATGGAGTCATATCTCTAACCTCGCCCCAAGGTAAACTATGGATTTTGATTTTTGTACCTGTAGAACGCGTTCTAGGGATCTCAGAGTTTTTGCTCGACCTTAAAGATACGTTGACTGGTATATTCAAGGGAGTTTTCTCTGAGTGTAGTATCTGCATGACAATTACTTTTGTAATCACCGATCTACGTCCTAAGAGGCTTTAAGTGGGGTTAAAGTGTTTCTAGGTCCTCCTGGTACAAATCAGTCTCAGAATGCGTTGGTGCAGTTAATCACAAGACGCCCTCACCGGGAACCAAGATTAGAGGCTTCACCGGAAAGACATCCTCAATCCTATCTTATGTTGCACTCAAATCCGAGTATAGGATTTCTCACCACAAGGGGGAATCAAGGCCTTTCCCGATACAAAACCCATTAAAAAAACAAGTATAAATGCAGCAAACACATGAAATGACACAGAGGTTAGGCAGGACCTCTCTTGTTTGAGGGGGAATTTGGCATCCCTAATTCCTCATTGGGGTTGGACCAGCACAGGTCAACCATTGGTTTGGATGAAAACCAAGGTTATTACTTGTCCCCAGCAGAGTCGCCATTTTTCTGTGGTGTCGTTTTTTTACCTCCCCGTTTCACTTGGGAGGACAGCACGCCAGACCCTTCACGCAAAATTTGGAAGGAGAGAGGCGCCCTTGTGGGATGAATTTTATTTCAGTTCTTCCTACGATAGCACACGAACGTTTTAATTATCCTACAAGGAGGAAGGGGAAAAAGATCTTAAATAAACCCTAAGAGTTTTCTAGGTGTGGGGATTTCACCTAATCAGAAGTTCTGGAGTCCGGGAGGTCGGTTATACATAGGGAAGGTTTTAAGCACCCTACATATCCGTAGTACTCTACGGGAACCTTCTCTGTGTCTATGTGTTTGTGTTTGCTAATTGATTGGGAAAGTTTCTCCTTTGTGTTAGGAGAGAGAATTGAATTGAATTGAATTGAAAGACAGATGAACTGTCTGTTTTTGGTTTTTGATTAGCTCGCTGAGATTCCTTATGAATCTCATGCCTACATATCCCTAATGGAAGTCAGAGCTTTTTGTAGTTCGGGGAACTAATTAGGGAAATGAATTGATTTTTTTGGGTGCCTTGCTTGAAGCTCAAGGTTGAAGCTTGGATTAAATCTTTGTCTACAGGAAAGAGACATGAAGTCATCTTTACAGAGAGATATTTCTACTATTCCACCACAAACATTTGAAGTGACAGAAAAGCAAAGTTTATTTCATAAGAGAGGGACCTTACTTGTGTGTGCAAGTATGCCAGTCGCGTGTCTCTTGAATGAAAGAAAGATTCTCAACCAATTTAGGGAAAGTGTACAAGTCTAGGTGTATGTGCCTCAAAGCATGCCTTTCAGAGTCCTAAATGGGAGAATGTTTGAAATTGAAATTGAAATGTTTGTAATTTTGAATGTGGTGAAATAGGAAAAATATCTCTCTATACAGATAAATCATGTCTATCTACTGTATGAAATATTTGAATTTTTTACTGGCTTGTATGAGGCCCAAGCTTGAGGCTTAAAAGAGCTTTTATTGACTCTGGGAGATAACTCCACTGGGAATTGACCTTGACTGAAAGAATTTGTGTTCTGTATGAATCCCAGAATTGAGGCTGACTCTAGTTGGAGAGTGTTTATTTTATTTGATTGAAAAGTTTATTTAGTGTTATGTACAAAGCCCGGAATTGTGGCTGACTCTACTTAGGGAGACATTATTTTCTGCCTTGTACAAAGCCCAAGGTTGTGGCTGACTACTGAGGAAACTGTGTTTGGAGACTATGGATGATTCTATTTTGTGCCTTGTACAAAGCCCAAGGTTGTGGCTGACATAGTGGGGAAAGACTCATTGTGGAGACTCTATTTTATGCCTTGTACAAGGCCCAAGGTTGTGGCTGACTTTTAATGGGGGAAGATCTACCAGTGTGGGATCTTTTGACTTAAAGGGGAATATTTGCCTTGTACAAAGCCCAAGGTTGAGGCTAACTCTACTGGGGGTTACTCTGTTGTTCAGAGATTAAAGGTTGACCCTTCTGGGATTGTGCTCTGACCCAAGATTAAGGCTGACTGCGGTGAGGATATTCCAGATGTGGAATCTAGACTCTACTAAGGAGAAGACTTATTGAAGATTGAAGATAAAGATGACAGAGACTGTCCATGTCTCTCATTCCAAAAGGTGAACTCAATGCTGAGATTGAGGCATACTTGGCTTATTTGAAGTCTGGTTTGAAGAATAGAATAAACTCACCAGGGTAGGCTAAAAGGTGACTAAAGACATGTTCCTATGTTTATAAGAAACCTGATGAGTCCTTGTATACAAGCTCAAGAGAAAGCTGTGAATATGCTTTTAAGAAGTCTGTGGGTCCTTGTATTGTAAGCCCAAGAGGAGGCTAATCGAGGGTCATCGAGGGTCCTTGTTATAGCACAAGAGAAAGCTATGTTGGTTTTGAAATTAGTTTGGCTCTAAGCAAATGGGTAAGAGGTTTCACCGGGAATAATTCCTCTTGGGTGGATGTGCCCTATTTTTGTTCTAAGGTTTTTTTCAATATGTTTCACCGGGAATAATTCATCTTGAGGTTTAAACTAAGGAATTCTAATTAGGAAAGAGCCTTCACCAGGAAGACATTCTCAATCCTAGGCCATAGTCCTAGAATATATATACAGTTTATTTATCCTAAGGTTGTTCTCAGACGGAGTTCTAAACAATATATATATACAGTTGATATTTGACAGTAATTTAAATGAATGCTTGTAAATTTAAAGCTATAAAGCCTAACCTGGATGAAGAGGAGGCCTTTGAAGATGTATGTACAAAGGAGGTTGGGTCTTAGACTCAAGGAGAAGCCCAAGTGCAATTGATTTGAAGTTGAAGTTGTTTTGAAAACAAGATTGAAAGTTTGATTGAAAACAATTGAATGTTTATTGAAAACAGTTGAATGTTTATTTAGAACAGTTTTGAAATGTTTTTGTTTTGAAAACAGAAGAAGTGAAGATGGACACTAGGTCATATAGGTATATGAAGAGTTTCATCGAGAATAATGCCCTTCAATACCGAGAAGAAAGTTTTTGAAAACAGATGAGAAGTTTTCTGTTAAAGATGAGTTTGAAAAACAAACTATGAAAAGAAAAAGGTGTTGGGTCTTACACTCTATTAGAGGCCCATTGAAATTGATTTACTGTTTATGAAAAAAAATAGGTGAAGATGTTTTGCTGGATGTAAGGTTTTGTTGGATGAAAACCTTAATCATCTGTTTGATCGAGGTTTGAAAATAGTTTTGAAAATTGACAAAAGTCAACTTAATTAGGGTAAAGACAAAGTCTATACCTAATTAAGACCTAAATGATTAGGGTTTTATCACAAAATATTTACAAAGTGATTAGGTTTTGAAAACTCAATGAAAACATGTATTAAAAGTATTTTAAAATACTTAAAAACATACCATTTTAAACCTAATAAAAATATATCAAATAAATAATATTTTTGTGATTTTTTTGATTATTCATAAAATAGATATGATAAATGAAAAGTGTGTAAAAAATAAATAGAAAATGATTTAATTTGGTAGGTGAATTAATTGGTTAAAGTTGTGAAGGAATTAAATGAGAAAAGTGGTAAAAAAATAGGTTTTGTCTCCACCAAGGCTTGAACTCACGCCCTTGAAGCTATTGCTCAAAACACCCACCAACCAACCAACACGTGCTAGGTGACATAGTAGTGACTCCAGTTCAATACATGTGTTAACAAGTGCATAGAACAATGAAAAAAAATAAAATCAAAAGGTCTGGGGCGAGGGGGATTCGAACCCCAGACCTTGGCCACGCGCTTCACACAAACTCACATTACCAACTGGGCTATAACGATGTATTCATTATTTGTACGCCTTGAAATAAAAATATATTAAACTTGTCCCTGAATGTTTGAAAATGGCGCCACCACCATCTTCATCTTCAACCTCAAGCTTCCAAGAATTTGAATTTCTAACTCTCTCGTTTCTGAACCAAATTGGATGATGTTAACATCAAACTTGCTCTAAATTCTCTCACGATTTCAAATATGTAACTATCATAAACTATAATTAACTATAGCTACTGAATTATCTAAAATACGTGAAGAACCCTAAAAATTGAAAATGAAATTAAATGACGATGTTGAAGAATAAATGAATGATGATAGAGGGTTTTTAATCCTCTGATGATGTTGAGCAAACTAGTATCGAGATATATTGCAAAGAGTACTTGAATAAGAGTGTTAGAGTTTGAAAAAATACCCATGAAAATGGAGGTCGATGACTATGGTGAAGGACTCTCAGCAATGAATGGATGATTGCCAAAGATTCCTGGGATCTTGTTGCAACTATCTGGGCACTTATTTCACCTTGAATGCTTCTGAATTGTTCTACTCGACCCCTCTTGCTCGAGCTTCAATTGAACATGGAGGATAGTGATTATGTGGTTACAGATATGTTGCAGGCATCTGAATAGCTTCACTATACCCTAAGGAACATGTTGGTATGCTCCAATAGCTTTGACACCTTCTGAATTGCTCTGTGCTCCTCCAACTGACTTTGCTCCAAATTGAAAGTGAAGATGGTGTTATTTCACTTCCAGAAATGTTCCAGGTACTTGGATCACTTCTACTAAGCCCCCTTGAGATGTTAGAAGGCTTACTTTTAGAAGAGAAGCTTTGGTTTGAAGAAATCGATTCTTCTTGCCAAAGACCTTTTGAAAATGATAAGCAAAAGAGAGAGAGTGAGAAAGCAAGAACTTTGATTTTCTTTGGTGTGAATTATATGGAGGATGACACTTCTATTTATAGGCAAAGAGCTTAGTGCAATTGGAGAGAGTGAGCTTGCTTAGTGAAGTCACTTTGGTTTCTTGGCCATGAAGAAATTTCAAAGAATATCAAAATGCAATGATGGCATTTTTGAGCTAGCTCCCCATCCATTGATCTCTTCTGATCTTAGGGGACAATTCTCATGTATAGAGCTCCCTAATTAGCTTAGAAAAGATTCCAATTGATGAATCACCATTTGCCATAAATTCCTAAATGTAATGATTACATAATCACATGGCTTTGATTTTTGGATGTCTTGGAATCTTGATGCAAATGATACAAATGATTCTCTTAAATCTCTTCTGATATATTTGAAGTGTAGATGCACTAAATAGTGTAGGCCTTTGCACAAAAATGACCAAAACCAAAGTTGGTCATGACTTGTAATTTCACTTCATGAGCCTAACTTTGAACATGCATAACTCCTAGCTAAAAATGAATTTAGAGGAGGATGAGAACAATTTGGAAGCCCTTGACATGTACTTCAATTCATTAGTTTGGAGTTTCTTCAAAATCCTTAAGGAAGTTAGTGAAAATGACTCATAAAGTTTGAAGAAAACTAGGATTTTTCACTATTCTTGGTTAGGCAGCAAATTTGAAGCTCCATATCTCTTCAATGGTTGATTTTTAGCCAAAAATTTATATGTGAAAAAGTTGTTCATTGGACCAAAGTCTACAACTTTGATGTCGGAAGTTTTTTTCAGTTTGTACTTGAAATTTTGAGATATTCTCTTCCAAAGTTTTGAAAAAAGAGACCTTTAAACACTTAGAAAAATTTCTACGTATGAAAAGTCAATCTTTGACTTTTTGATTCTTGATTGATTTTCTTGATTTTCCTTGGTCAAATGACTTCAATAACCATATGTTGATGATATTGATCCTTAAAAGTCATGGTTTGATCCAAAACCCTAAAAGTCAAAGATGATTTTGTACAGTTGACTTTTTCCAAATGAAGTGAAATCTTGGACTTTTGTGATGAATCAAGCTCTCCTCCTCAAATGAATGATATGAATGGAACATATTGAGGTAATATAAGTTCTTGAGCCATGTTTTGAGTTGTGGAGCCATGTCCTGATTAAAAGTCAACTGTCCAGGTGAATTAGGTTAAAAACCCTAATTGTAGGCCAGATGATTGTGACCTCTAGATTGAAGTACAATTCCCATTGGATATTGACATAGGGAACATTTGAAGATGATTAAACACTTTTAGTGATGCCCTAGAGATTTTTAGGGTTTCCCAGATGTGGGCCCTGATTTTAGTCCTCGATGGGCTTAAAACCCTAGTTTGGTGACCTGAGCAAACCCGAGTTTTAATGACTGGTGTCTGATCAACATAGGTGGATGAATGAATCATTTTGAGTCCTATGATTGTATTAGAGGTCATTTTCTTATTGATTGATCCTTTGCCTGAGGTTCTTTGTTCTTGAACACCCTCGACTAAGTACTAGGTAAACAAGTGACTGATCTGGGTATTTGTCTTGAGTTGATGAAATGTCTGGAGATGTGACATCTCAGGGGGGGGGTCAAAATTAGGGTATGACACATTGGAGTAAAAATACCGTCTCAAACATTTTCCACTTGGGCCGTCTCAAACATTTTCCATTAAGGTCATCTCAAACATTTGCCACTTGGGTCGTCTCAAACAATGCAATGGATGCGACTCAAATGATGCACATTTACAAATACAACATAAATAACATGTCACAGCATCATCTAAACAACATCAACTCAATGCCAAGGTTCAATGGAAACAACCATATCATTACTATGATAGTAACTTATCACATATCAATCACGTCTTTACGGTATACAACTATACACAATATTCAACTTCGCAAAATATCATCAAATCGGCAACATACAATTTAAAAAAAAACTTTCAAAAAGGTTTCCAAGGTTTTCAAATCATTTTCATTATATAAACATTGATTTAAACTTCACGGAGGTTCAAACGACACTTAAAAAAGAGTTACGGATCAAAAGATACATCAATTAGAAGTTTCAACAAAATTTTCAACAGCAAGGTTCGCTCAACGGGCTCATGCGCGCTTCGCAGAACTAAATCTAGAAGTGAACATTTTTTGCAGCTTCGCTTAGCGGACCAGCTGTGCTTAGCGAGCTCGCGAATTTTCAAATTTGTTCCCAGGGGTCGCTTAGCGGACCAGGGGTCGCTTAGCAGACGCGCGATTATGCAGAAAAACAACAGTGATAACAGACTTGCATAACCACACTTCCAGCACCCAAAACCATTCTCAAACAACAATTTAAGCCACATATAACCAATATTGAACATCCATTAACAACAATCATCATCAAAAACATGTTTAGAACACAATTTCATGGAAATCTATCATAAACCCTAACAATTTCAATTCACACATTCATGGATAACAAACATACAATCAATCCCCACCATAAACTACTATCATACAAACCCTTATATTGAAGGAATCCCACCTTTACCTTTGGTTTGAATTGAAGACAACTCTATCTTCAATTGGGAACCTTGACCTAACTTCTCCTCTTCTCTTCTCTCTTTCTCTTCTTTCTCTAAATGAGGTTCTAAGTTTCTATTTTCCCCAATTTCCTTGTTTTTGTTTAACCCTTACTGACTTGTTACATTGTTAATGGGCTCTAATTAGCACCTCTCAATTACTAATTCTATCTTAGGCCCAATAACTAATAGACTTGCTAACTCATGTTATTTACTAATAATTCCCAATAAAATAACACAAAACCAAGTAATCACATAATTAACACATAAATAGCACAATCATCAATTAATTCACATAACACACAATAACATAAAATACTTAAAAGAAAAACGGTTGTTACAATAAGCCTTCTCAAAATCTACCTTAAACAAAAGACATTTGTTCTTCTCTTAGTTGGCATAGTCCACCAATTCATTAGCTATAACAACACCATCTAGAAGTCTTCCTGGTACAAAGGCGCTTTGGCTACTTGATATAACTCCTCTGATAACCTTCTTCAGTCTACCCGCCAAAACCTTAGAGATCATTTTGTATATGCACCCTACCAAATAAATAGGTCTATAGTCGTCTAAATCCAATGGATTATCCTTCTTTGGAATGAGAGTCAAGAAAGTCGATGTGATCGATTTCGATAAAACAGCCCCGGAGTGTACATCTCTAAAACAAGCCATGATATCCTTTTGGATGAAGGTCCAACACTTTTTAACAAAACAAATGGAATAACCATCGGGACCCGGAGATTTCGTGCCATCACAATTCCAAATAGCCTCCTTAACTTCTTCCTCAAAGAAAGTAGATTCAATATTATCCCTCTCCTTGTTACTAATGCTCTTAAACACTGCACCTTCCAACACCGGCCTACAAGGAACCTCTTCCACAAATTTTTTTGCATAGTGATGAAACACCTCCCTTTTAACTTCTCCCACTGATTCCTCCATAGCCCCATTATCAACCATTCCTCCGATATGTTTCCTTCTAATTCTATGTTTCATAACTCTATGGAAGAACTTACTGTTGGAGTCCCCATCATTAAGCCAGCTTATACGAGATCTTTGGAGAAGCATATTTTCCTTAATTTTTAAATCGTCCAAAACCTACTAGTTCCTCTTCTACGGTCTTCCAAATCATCCTCCCCCGCCACTTCTAAATCATCCACCCTGTTTACAATTTTGAATTCATTATCAATTTCAAGATCATACCTTCCGAAGACATTTATGTTCCACCATCTAAGGCTATCTTTCAACGGACACAATTTTTCCTTCAGAACAAAGTCACCTCTCCCCAAAACCTCAAGAGCAGCCCACTCCTTCTCCACATAGCTCAGAAACTCCTTGTTCCTAAACCATTTGTTATTGAATTTGAATGGTTTAGGTCCCAATTCTTCATGTACATAACTAGCCATACTAGACAATGATTCGACACGTCTCTCTCATCAATGAGTGCCCCACCATTCCCCAATGATTAATGATAATATCCGAAATCAAAAAGTGATCTAGTATAATTTTAGTACGACCATCACCACAAAACCAGCTATACTTCTTCCCCTTACAAGGTACATCTACAAGATTCATGCCTTCAATGAAGCCAGCAAAGTCCCTCCACTCAGAAGAACACACTAAAGCTGATCTCCCAAATCTTTCCCTTCTGTTTTTAACAGCATTGAAGTCACCCTCAATCACCCATTCCCCGTCGTTAAAAATCGATTTCCGCTCCAGCAAACTATTCCACAACAACCTCTTATCCTCCCCCGAACAACCAGAATAAACATTAATGATGTAGTATAAATTATTCTTCCAGAAAACTTTAATTCCCAAATACCTCATTCCCCTAAAACTGCAAATTACTTATAACTCATTCTTCTTCCACAAAATCAACATACCACCAGATAATCCAATAGAATCAGAAACTGAAAAAGTCTATATCTACTTTATGCCAGAAACTACTTACCACAGACTGAGACAGCAACGTAAGCTTAGTTTCTTGAATTAAAAAAATGTCATCCTTACCTTTATCAATAATCTGAGCTATTCGCCTCCTCTTGACATAGCTGTCTCCTCCTCTAATGTTGAAAGTCCCAATAATCATTTGAAAACTTTGTTGGCCCACTTCTTCCCTTCCCTGCTAGAACACTTCATATCTCTTATTCTTCTTTTCAGCATCGTTTAAGGTTCGGTTGAAACAACACCAAGATTGGTTATCTCCCTCCATAACCTTTCTCCATCGTCCACAAAATTCTCTAAAATCCGGTTGTGGCATCGAACGATGTCGGATTCCATAGACTGATCTCCATAGTGAATGTCGCTAGCTGCCATCTGCCTCCCCTTTGCCGTATTTCCTTCCAAATAGAGAGAGTTGGATTTAGTGCTCGTATTGTTGCCCTTAGAATGAACTAGACCAGCATCAGGCCCCTTCTTACAAATGGGCCTTTGTTTATTAATTTTCATTACTAGTCCACATTTAGGCTCAAATTTAACTAGCCCGATCCGTTTCTTTTTCCTTCTACCCAAAGACAATTGTCCATCGAAGAAAGTGTCTGAAACCTTTTCCATCGAGCTGTGCACCTGTTCTCTGATATTCACGCCAATATCAGCTGAAAAAGACCTTACATAATGGTTAGAAACATCCTTATTAACCTTTTTAGTCTGAGCACCTACTTCCTTAGCAGCCAACACAGCACTATCGAATACTCCTTTGTCCAAAGTTTCTAAAAAACTGTTGGATAATGGATCCGATTCTTCGCTTCCGACCACCACCGGCTTCGATGTCTCACAAACTAAATTGTTATCGAAATCGTCTTCCCAGAAAACAGTCCCACTTAGGAGTGAAATGTCGAAAGACCCTCTTTTCCACCTTGTTCCTCTCCATTGATTTACTTTTTGATGATTTGTATTTGTTTCACAAATAATTTTTATGATAAATTTTAATTGCAATATTTTAAACTTATTTTACTTTTCATTTAATAGATAAATTAAAATTAAATTAATACAGTTGATTAGTGACAAACAATTGTCTAATTTTTGATAATAACTCATTTGCTTAAAATAATGCGAAATCAATAAAATTAATTAATTAATCAATGATAAATAATATTGTGTGTATGATTTGAATGGTATGTCACTCTTAAATTAAATATACTTAAAAATATTTTAATTTTCTATAATGTTTTAATAATTTTTGTTGAAATATATCACATGAAAATTTTGATGATAAATTATAATTACTATATTTTTATTTTTTTATTTTTCATTGAATAGATATATTAAAATAAAATCAATATAATTGATTAGCGATATATATATATATATATATATATATATATATATATATATATATATATATATATATATATATATATGGGACGACTCAAGTGAGAACACTTGGTTATTATGAGAAATGAGAACAATGAATCACAATCATTAAATTTTGATTTTGTTGATTTTAATGGACTGAATTGGTTTCTCTTTCTATAATCCTTAGTATTTATTTTAAATCAACATAGAAAGAGAAACCAATCCAGTCCATTAAAATCAACAAAATCAAAATTTAATGGTCATGATTCATTGTTCTCATTTCTCATAATAACCAAGTGTTCTCACTTGAGTCGTCCCCATATATATATATATATATATATATATATATATATATATATATATATATATATATATATATATATATATATATATATATATATATATATATGATTCATTTGAATAAAATAATATGAAAACAATAAAATAACATCTAAACACATTACAAACAGTCATAGATAGATTTTGAAAGTTGCAGATAATTTAATGATGACAGTATCCTAATTAAAAATTGCAAAAAATTAAATGACAATATTATCCTAAAAATTGTATACGTGTATCGGTGTAAAAGTTTTGTTTATAGGATATTTAGGTTTTTTTTTGTGGTAATAGAGTTTCTAAAGTTTTAATGTATTGAATATAAATATCTATCATATAAGAAGAGTCTACCATTTTCTCAATCCTAAGGCATGCCACATCAGCTCCTCACTCTCACAAAATTCCACATCATTCCCTCCTCATTGTGTGTTGCGGAAGTTGTAAGGGTGGAACTTTAAACCTCTCAACCTCTCATGATCTTGCAGTTACACATTCTTTACTCTCTGCCTATCCACATTCCAAACTGCTTACAGCAATAATAACCTCAAATCATTTCTCCTCATAACTGCCTTTAAACTCACGGTTTCCAAAATCGTTTTTTCTTTCACACTTAGAACAGAACGAATCTCCTTCCTCTCTTTCCGAGCCAAAACGGCGGATTCCGATTGGCTTCTGCTTTTGTTTTTGTATGTTGTTGTTTTCCTGTATTGTGCGATGAACACGGTTTGATGATGTTGCTGAGCGGTTTCGTTCGCGTTCGAACCTGTGGTGTTCGATTTTCAATGTTTGATGATGAATGTTGAGTTAAAACAACTCTGAATTGTCAAAGCTGGGTGAGATCTTTCCGAGTTTATGTTATTTTCTCTTTAATCTCTCTTCTTCTCTCTCAAACTTTTTGCATTATTTTCTCCATTCAAATTTGATTTACGTGTATTAATGTTGCATAATTTAGTTTTATTTTTGGAATCAATTAATAGGCCACCAAGTGTTTGTTATAATGATTGAACATTGTTGGAGAATGGAAGAGAATCGATTCAAGATTGAAGGTGTTATGAGGTGAGTTTTCTGTTATGGAAGTTTGGAACAGATATTCTTATGGTTTTCTGATTTTTCTTATATAGATTGAAATCGGTGATGGTGATTATGGAGAGAAATGTGGGAGATATGGAGGAGGATTTGGAAATCGCGGTGGTGAGAGAAAGATGATTTGAAGAGAGGTTGTTACAAACATGTTAGAGGTGAATTCCTTTTCTCTTTTTCGATTGCGATTTTCTACAATTTAAGTTACAAACACATTTTCTTGCCCTTTCAAAACTCTGTCCTACGATTCTGTTATTCCGTTCCCGTTATAATTATTTCCTCTCATTTTCTGTTATGCCGATTCTATGTTCTCCCATTCTGTTGTGAAATTATGTCGTGATCTTTTTTTTGTTGCAAACCTTTTTTGTTGAGTTCTTATTTCTGTAGAACCGCTTTTGGTAATTCAAAGGATAATGTTGCTCTTGCTGAACCGATTTGGATTGGTTTTTTGTGATATGCTACGAATATTCGTGTTGGCACTGATGCAGTTTTGAACTGATTCTCACTATTTTATGCAGGGTATTTTTGAATTGGATTTTCCGAAGCGACGTGGTATTGCTACTGAAATTCTGAATCATCTTCAAAAATTGCAATATCCGCTCAATATTGAATTATATCCATCCTTTACGTTCACAATATAATTTAATTTTTTCTTTCAGATTAATCTCGAGATATACATAAAGAATAATAAAAAAGAATTCTCGGTTTTGGTGGATAGAGCTATCAGAGGATTTGTTTGGAAGATTGACAAATTGAGCTCATGCTCCACAAGTATATTTTAGGAGGACAGCAATGAATGATTTCAAGTTTAGGCATTGGCTACTTCACTAACCCTCTAAAAATTGATTTCTTCAGTCTACTGTGTAGAACCATTGTTTAGTTAAAATATAAACAGTGATGGATTATGGAAGGTAAATGCTTTGATAAAATGATGAAGCATCATATGATTTATGCATTGAATTCCTCCTTCCCACAAACATCATATTTGGTTTTAGCTTCACATATGTTATTATTATAGGTCATGTCAAATCAAGAAGCAGTTGATACTATCAAAGATACCAATGATGCTCGGGCGGCGGCAAAGCAACTTACTGAAGAAGCACTCTGATGATATCTCTTGCATTGTTGTGAGGTTTCACTAATATGTAAAATATATTTAGATTGTACTATGATGGTTGTGAAATTCAATTTTTATAATAAATAAAGTTTTAAATCATCATGATATCATAAAATGATGCTTTCAATATTTTCTAATTGCCTCAAAAGAATAATGTAAATGTCCCAAAGGATTGTCGGTAGGCTGACATAATAATAAAGCAAAATCTCCAATTATAGTAAGCTATTATATTTATAAATGATCACAATATATTTTGCATGATTTTATATAATAGAAATTTGAGAAAATCATATCTTATATGACTTTAAATATAAGAAAAATTTTGAATTAAGAAAAATGGATGAATATGTACATAGCAAATTTTCTAATTATTTAAAATGAGAGTCGACTTTTTATTATTACTATAGTAAACATAATATATTATTTTTAATATTTTTTATTAATTTTGATTGATTATATATGGAATACGATCGCTTCAAATAATTTCATGGACCATAAATTTTGTCCCTTGCGTTTGACAAACTCTTTATTTATGTTCAGACACATGACTCTATTTTTTATTTTTTATTTTTTATTAATTTAATAGTTGAACAAAATGTATTCCAATTAAATATGCAACAATATTCTTTAAAATTTTCCATAATATTTTGATACCAATTATCTTTTCAAATTTACTATAACGGAAACTGAGTGTTAATTTTGTAATTTTTATGATGAATTTGATAGTAAAAAATTAAATTAATTTAAACTTAAAACAACAATAATTATTGATACTTAATAACTATATACTTTGATTATTTTTTATTTAAGATAATTAAATGTATGATTTTAATACTTAAATGTATCAATTTAATACTTATTATGTGAAGGGGATTTAACTTTTCATTCTTCTTCATAACATGAGCTATTTTGTATAAATATTTTGTGAACCTCTCAAATTTCTCATTGATTATTTGACTTTAAGTGATAAATCTTTCTAATTTTAAATTGTAATATTTATGGTTTCCATTTAAGATACAATCTATTTTAAGATAATAATACATGAAATTAATTTTTATTTTTCACAATTATCAATTTTTAATGCATATTCTCAATACTTATTTTAAAATTAACTATTGTTACATATTACTTATAAATGATGTCAACATACGGGAAAATATTATATCACTATTTCAAATGATTTTATAAATGATATTATTTTTGTCTCTTATTTTTATTTTTTAATATCTCTTATTTTACTTTTATAACTATAAAGTTTTATTAAACTGAGCCAAATATTAGAAACGAGTCAAACTTTTTTATTTGAAGTTTTAAAATAAATTTTAAAAATTAGTGTTACTTTACAATTTTGTTAACAAATAATCATCTTTATGTTTTCTACATATATTTAGGTAGTTAGATAATCTAATTTGTTTTCTTTTTTTCTACTTTTTACTTTTAAATGAAAGTTAATTTTCATTTAAAATAGTCTTTAATTTTTTTATTTAATAATATTCACATTATATTCACATTATATTTCATTGTTGAAATAATAAAGCAGCACACCTATTTTCTTGATATAGAAATAATTGATATATTATTGCAAATTTTAATAAATAAATTTCATTGATTAATTGATTTTATGTTTGAGTGATATTTATATTAAATCTTAGTAATTATAAAAATGATAGATATTATAATATATAAATAACATAATATTGTATATTAATTCATAGAACTAAAGAATATTTTAGTTAGGTCAAATTAAAAAATAAAGTTTATCAATATATATATATATATATATATATATATATATATATATATATATATATATATATATATATATATATATATATACTTTATAAAGTTAGTTTTATAAAATATTATTGATATTTATTTATTGTAAGGTCGAACAAAACAAAAAAAATAAAGATAGAATATAATAAAATATACTACCATTAATTGCAATTATATATTTATATTTGATTAGTTATTTCTTTTATATTTGTATCTATTTTGTTTTTCTTCATAATTCTTATTGCATAAATATTGTATGATATTTTTTTATTAATCATACCATTTATTTCTAATTTTTACTCTTATATAGACATAGAAGATTTTATATACTTTACCTTTTAGCGACATGAAATGTATGGGCAAAGAAGACGTAAACCTTATGTGCCAAAGAAAACTTGAAATAAATTGGTTCATATATTTTTTATAATAATAAATATTAATAATGTGATAAAAAGATAAAAATATCGAAGATACATAATTTTCTTCTATTAATTTTCTATTTTAATCGTTAAATTTAATTAATTGTAATTAATGTACTACATGTTATAACTCACGTTTGTTCACATAATTGATGATTTTAAATTATTTCCTATAAAGTTAGAAACTATTTTCTCTTTTATTTCTTTTTAAAAGCAACACCTTAAAACAAATCACATATCAATAATTGTTGGCATTTAAAGCAATATTAACAAAATAGAACCGTTTCTGTTACACTTATGAAAATATTAATAGGTCTTCAATCATTCCAAATATATGTATATATTGTGTTTGTATATTACAGTTGAATAAAAATAAATTAATATTAAAAACAAATCAAAATCATTTGTTGTATTCAAGATATAACATACCAAAATATTTCAAATTATTGACCATAGAATAATATATTAGCTGTTATTTAACTTGAAATATGTATGTCAATGAAGTTTGTGAGGTTCTTCGGCTTTAGCTTTTCATTAGGTTATCATATAGTTACATAATATGATGATTGAAAATTACTAGATCATTGGCCCGTGCGATACACTGGTATTTCAAATCGAATTTTATAATATTAATATTTATTTTATAATTATAATATATTAAATTATTTTATTAATGTTACATATAACAATTATATTATCATATTAATATATTTTCTACTAATATTATTCTGTTATATATAACTTTATATTTTATTTATCATAAAAATTAAAATATTCATAATTTTATTAATATAATACCACAAAATTTTAAATGAAAATTTAATTAATATTAAAATTAGTCTTATACTGTCATATATTGTAGAATTAGTATAATTTTATTCATAATAATATTAATATAATAACATGTGCGATTGAGATAAGTAAAATAATATGAAAATATTTTTAAAAAAAACTTAATAATACAAAGAAATTCAAAAGTCAATATAATAACACATGATTATATTTGTACACGATTAAATTATTGACATTTATGTTTTTAATTTTTCGTTGTGAGTTTAATTTCAACTTAAAACAATAATAATTATTGATACTTAATAATTATGTCCTTTGATTATTTTTTATTGAAGATGATTAAATGTATGATTTTAATACTTAAACTTATGAATTTAATATTTATTATGTGAAGGGGATTTAACTTTTCATTCTTCGTAACCAATACTATTTTGTATAAATATTTTGTCATTAAGGATACGAATAAATTATATATTATTTGGTTTTAATTGCACTACCTTTCAAATTTGTCAATGATTATTTGACTTTAAGTGATAAATCTTTCTAATTCTATATTGTAATATTTATGGTTTCCGTTTAAGATACAATCTTTTTTAAGATAATAATACATGGAATTAATTTTTATTTTTCACAATTATCAATTTTCAATGCCTATTCTCAATACTTATTTAAGAATAACTATCATTACAGATTACTTATAAATGATGTCAACATACGCGAAAATAATATATCATTATTTCAAATATTTGTATAAATGATATTATTTTTGTCTCTTATTTTTGTTCTCCAATATCTCCTATTTTACTTTTAAGACTATTAAAATTAGCCAAATATTAGAAACGAGTCAAATTTTTATATTTGAAGTTTTAAAATAAATTTTAAAAATTAGTGTTTCTTTACAGTTTTGTTAACAAATAATCATCCTTATGATAGTTTCTACATATATTCAGGTAGATTAAATAATCTAATTTGTTTTCTTTTTTCTACTTTTTGCTAGCATCTATCATTTGTTATGCCATTATCTTTCTTTTGTTAAAATAATAAATTAAACAAATTTAAATATCTATAGGATACGGGAACAACCTCAAACGTTGGTGCCTACGCGAGAATTTTTTAAACTGCAGATATGAGAACGGGTCCCTACTAGCATCTATCATTTGTTATGCTATTATCTTTCTTTTGTTAAAAAAATAAATTAAATATATGTACTTTGAAATATTTATATAATATATGTTTGTATCACTTTAATTGTATTTTAATTTTCCTAAAATATATTAATTATAGTTTAATTATTAATGACTTTTTTTTTTCAATATTCAATTTGTTTAATAGTAGTAATCTCATAATTTTATCCATTTTAACCACAATTTAGTTGTTTACGAATACCTTTTATTATCCTCAATCCAAATTGCACCTTTGACGGCTGTTATAGTAGCTATATTTTTTAATCCATAGTACGTGAATTTTTTAAACTGCATATATGGGAACGGGTACTATAGTACCCTATCCATACCCTAATAATTTGTAAGATTTTCAATTTTAACTAAAATATAATCTTTTACTAATACCTTTTATTTGACTCAATCCAAATACACGAAAAACGACGGGTACGCGTGCGATGTAGTAAAATATTATTAAATTGACTTATCAAATTAGGCCCAACATATTCTTACAAACATTTAGGCCCAACACTTTAAAAATAACTTCTGTTTTCCACACACCATTTTTCTTTATGATAACCTCTAATCTAATTTATAATTTTTTTCTAACATTTCTGATTTTTCTAAACACAAATGCGCAGAAACGACGGGTACCCGTGCGAACGCACGGGTAAGACACTAGTTTTCAAATAAGAACATATCTTTTCAAGCATTTTCCATAGTTAAAAAAATTGTTGTTGGCGACATATTGGGGCCTTAAATATTAATCATATATATCGGCCACTTTAGAACATTTTTGAATTAGTTAAAGTGTAAGCGTGACGCAACCCTATCGTCACCACCATTAGTCTTGGCGGTATATTGAGAATATAAATCAAAATAATAAAATCATTGTGAATTTTTATTTACCCACCTAAAATCATCCATAAATATTAGAAGCCAACAAATTTGAAAGTCATGCCATCTTACTAATTAACTTCAACTATAAATATCGTTTGCAATCTTGTGCATATTTCATCCCACAACTCAACTATTTCTATTTAACCATAGAAAGAAATTCATAGACATCTTAGAAGATCATCCATGGCTGTCAAAGTTTATATTGTGTATGCATTTTCTACTATTTGTTCTCAACACTATTTATTTTCTTAATCATTGTTTCTTACTTTGTATTTCTCTCAATATTACTTTGGCAGGTACTATTCAATGTATGGACATGTGGAAAGACTAGCAGAAGAAATAAAGAAAGGGGCAGATTCCGTCGATGGTATCGAGGCCAAACATTGGCAGGTACCAGAAATATTAGCAGAAGAGGTGCTTGGTAAGATGAGAGCACCAACAAAGAGTGACACACCAATCATTACACCGAACGAGCTTTCCGAGGGCGATGGTTTTGTGTTTGGATTTCCAACTAGATTCGGAATGATAGCTGCACAGTTTAAAGCCTTTCTAGATGCAACTGGAGGTCTATGGAAAACACAACAGCTTGCCGGTAAACCTGCTGGAATCTTCTACAGCACCGGTTCTCAAGGTGGTGGACAAGAGACTACAGCGTTGACAGCTATAACTCAATTAGTTCATCATGGAATGTTATTTGTTCCAATTGGTTATACATTTGGTGATGGAATGTTTGAGATGGAAGAAGTGAAAGGTGGAAGTCCATATGGTTCAGGAACATATGCTGGTGCTGATGGATCAAGACAACCAACTAAGCTTGAGTTAGAGCAAGCTTTCCACCAAGGGGTGTATATTGCAACCATCACAAAGAAACTCAAGGAAACTGCATAAATTCACTCAACGTACACATACAAATAAATCATGATTGAAAAAGTCACTAGTGATCTTTCAATGCTAGTTGGTTGAGCTATGCATTTTTATTTAATATGATTGCAAGTAACAGAATTTTATATTTCACAAATAAAATGTATATTGTTTTGTACGGAGTGTTATCTTCCAATTGCACGGTACAGTGCGTATTCATATTTGTTTGACTTTAAGGTTACTTAATTTTAGAAATAAATGTTCTGTTCTTTTTTATTTCCCTTTTTTATATATGTTGCATTCACTTTATATTCAATCTAGCTTCCACTTTAAATCAAACCTTTAAAAGAGAATAAGAATCAGAATATGAATTATATGAACATGATATATGGCATCTGGTCAAATGGAATAGAATGCACAACGAGCACTTAAAAGAATGAAAAACACATAATGAAGCTCCAAGTAGAACCACCAATACACTTTAAGATATTAATAAACCAAAACATTTAGAAATCCCCTACCCGTGTGGAGTACCGACGCAAGTCAAAACATATCAAAAGAAACTTACCAAGCCAAAAATGTTAAAGAAACAATTGTTGGAACAACTATTTTTGGCATGCTAAAAGGTACGACAATTAGGAAGACAATATGCAATGGTTAAATAGTTAGGCATTTTTTTTTTCAATAAGCAATTGATTAAATGAGCACGCACTAGGGGTGCAACCCTTACAAATCGGACCACCTAAAGAGATTTGAAGCAATCCAAAGGTAAAGTATACCAATCATAGAAACTACAAAACATAATCGGGTTAGAACTAGCTAACCAACACCAATAAAGGAACATAACATTGTAACACACCCTCTCGAAACTATACGCTATTTTGTCAAAAATCATTGCGTTCCTCATAGTCCACAAACTCCAAACAGAAGCAATCCAAATAGAAATAATTTTCTTCCTAGAATTCACCGATTTCACCTTCTCCACCACAATATCAAGCTCTAAAAATTCCTCTAGAGAAAAAGGAAGATCCTCCCCTAGCCATTTATAAATCCGCTTCCACAAGTCTTTTGCCACACAACATTGAAAAAACAAATGAATAGAGGTCTCTAAATGGTTCCTGCAAAATTCGCAACAGAGAAAAGAAGTAGAATCAATTGCTCCTCTTTCACTCAAGGAGAGTTTTGTAGGTAGTCTACTGATGCACACCCTCCACGAGAAAATATGGATTTTGAGCGGAGCTAACGAATTCCAACAAGACTTGATTATATTCATCGTATTAGGATGCCACGATACCTTTTTGCCATTCGCTAACAACAAAGAAACGCTGGCCACCGAGAAGCATCCATCCGGGGTCAACTTCCACTTAAACTCGGCCACGCCTTCTTTAGCAAGGTAGGCCGTCTGCAGCAGGACCAACAGCTGCTGCCACTGCCCAGAAAAGGAAGAACTAGCCGCTGAAAATAGAGCCAGTGACTCAGCTGCCACAATTCTGTCAAACAGCCAAACAACATCATCATTCTCCCAAATATAAGCTTCAGCCACTGTGTAGAAAGAGTTCAAGCATGTATCAAACAGATCCGGGAACAAAGAGCAGAGAGGTTCGGGTGCCAGCCATATGCCAAACCAGAACGATATCGCATCACCTTTTTTGACAACACTTTGAATGCAGCCCGAAAAACCCTCCTCACAAGGGACATCCCTCACATCATTGTTTAAGACATCCCTCCACCAAAAGGAGTCTTTAGAACTAAAAGCCCTCCTACCATACGCCAACACTTTCACTTTCGGCTCGCGATATCTCAACAACAAGAAATCACTCCAAATAGCTTTATCCTCCGTAAGAATCCTCCATTTCCACTTGAGAAGAAGGGCTTTGTTCACCTCCCCCGCATCCTTCACTCCTAGGCCCCCTTTCTCTTTGGGTTTACAAACTGTTTGCCAATTCACCCAATGTACACATCTTTTATTCGCCTTGCCACTCCAAAGAAAATTGTAAGAATACTTCTTATCTCTTTTACAACTAACCCCGGTGCCTTGAAAAAAGAGAGAGTGAAGCATGGAATAGCATTAAGCACCTAATTTATAAGCGTAACTCTCCCACCGATTGAAATGTTTCTACCTTTCCAATTTGAAAGTCTACTTCTTATGTTGTTAATCACCCTCGTCCACGTCTTTTTTATTCTAGGATTTGCGCCCACCAAAATGCCTAGGAACAAGAACGGGATGTCTCCTTTTTTGCAAGCGGGAAAAGAAGTTGCGGAATTCATAAAGCATGCACTAGAATTCGTTCCACAAACATTACTTTTGGAGAAGTTTATTTTCAAGCCCGAAACAAGCTCAAAACCTCTTAACATAACCTTCATGGTCCAAAGGTTATCAAAAGATGGTTCTCCTAGAATAACGGTGTCGTCCGCAAATTGAAGGATATCTACGATACCGTTTTCCCCATACTTGAAAGGTTTAAAGTCTCCAATCTCCACCGACCTCCTAACCAACGCGGTTAAACCTTCCATGGCTAAAACAAAAAGGAAAGGCGACAAAGGGTCCCCTTGCCGAAGGCCCTTATGAACCCTAAATTCCTTCGTGGCACTTCCATTAACTAAGACGGACATATTACTCGAGAAAACACACATCTCCATCCACTTCATCCATAACTCACCAAACCCCATTTTCCTCATGACAAATCTAAGATGGTTCCAATAAATTGAATCATAAGCCTTCTCAAAATTAACTTTTAACAAGAAACAACTCTTCTTCGATCTTTTAGACCAATCAATCAACTCATTGACTAAAACCACCCCATCCAACATATTCCTCCCCGGCACAAATGCGGATTGGTTTAGGGAAACCACATTGCCTATGACTTTTTTAATTCTATTGGCCAACAACTTCGCTAAAATCTTGTAAAGACTCCCCACCAAACAAATAGGTCGATAATCAGATAAATCTTGAGGGTTGTTATTCTTACGGATAAGAACTAAAAACGACGAGGTGATGGATATCACGAGCGTACCTCTAGAATGGAAATCGGCGCAAAACTTCAAGATGTCCCCCTTAATAAGCCACCAAAAGTGTTTGAAGAACTCCATCGTGAAACCATCCGGACCCGGGCTCTTGTCCCCACCACAAGACCAAATAGCTTCCCTAACTTCCTCCTCCGAAAACGGCTTCTCCAACATCTCTCTTTCCGAGCTCACTAAGGACTTCCAACCAAGATGATTAGGAACCGGTCTAAAATCCTCTTTCTCCTTGAAGAAACCTTCAAAATGATCGTGAATGAACTCTTTCATATCCTTCACATCTTCCAATCTTCCCCTCCTAGAAAAGATAGAACAAAGCGAGTTGCTTCCCTTTCTACTCCTAAGAGATTTATGAAAGAAACTAGAATTGCGATCTCCCTCGGCGAGCCAAGTTTGTCTAGATTTTAGACGAAGGAGCCGCTCTTTCTTATTAAGATTATCCCAAAAGACCTCCGCCGCCTTGGCTCTCCTTTTCACTACCTCCTCCGAAGCATTACCTGCAAAATGAACAAACTCGTTATCTAAAAAAGCCATATCCTCAACGGCATTGTTGATAGAGAGATTGATCCATCCGAACACCACTTTGTTCCACCATGAAAGCCTTATTTTTAACAATTTCAACTTCTCCACCAAACAAAAATCACCCCTACCATTCCCACACAATAACCCCCACTCCTCTTTTACAAAATCTTGGAAATCTTTGTGATTCAACCAAGCATTGTTGAATTTAAAGGCTTTAGGACCCCAATCCTTTAAATTATTACTTATCCAAATGGGTGCATGATCGGAAATGTCTCTCCCTCCTATATATTGCCCGCTACTTTCCAATCAACAATAAAACTCTCTGAAAGTAAAAAACGATCGATCCTACTCATCACTTTCCCGTTGCTATTGAACCAAGAAAATTTTCCTCCAATAGTAGGTAAATCCACCAAGTCCATCTCTTCTATGAAGTTCTTGAAACATGAAATCTCCTTCTTGTAACCCCTACTCGAAATCCCAATTCTTTCCTCCAAGGAAGAAATAGAGTTAAAGTCCACCCCAACACACCACGATCCCGGAGAATTACCATTTTTAAACTCAATAATCTTCTTCCACATTTTCATCCGAACTGAGTTATCACAAGAAGCATACACGTTCACGAAATAAATCTTCTTACCTTCCTTCTCCACACAAACCCCCAAGAAACCATCACCTTTAAAGCTGAAATTCAGAACAAAGAAGTCTTTCTTCCAAAGAATGATAATCCCTCCCGACGCCCCCACCGCGTCCGAGGAAGACCATTCCACCAAATCATTACCCCATAGCTCCTTAATACTCCCCATCTCCAAGTTTCTAAGCTTCTATTCTTGAACAAAACAAACATTTGCACCTCCTCTTTGAATTTGTGTCCCAACTCTCTTCCTCTTAATACAACTTCCCCCTCCTATAATATTGTAAGAATACACAATCATGACCCAACATTATCAGACCATTGCATCTCCATTCCCGTTTTATTATCCCTCTGTTCTAACTCCTCTAGCTTTGTTATCGGATCGAACTCCGAAGAGAAATTCTCGATACCCAATTGTTCATAGAATGCCATAAGGCTTCTGACAAATTACCCACCACTCCCTTCACAAATCTACGATTACAGTTTCTAACATATGAGCTAACCAGAGAGTCACAGGAAAGCGGAATACCATCAGAGAGATAATTGTTTTTGGCAAAAAGAGGTTTAGAACCTGGAAGTGGCGCGTTTGATCCCTGAAAGGCAGCAAACCGATTCTCCACAGGGTACCCAAAGTTATCCGCCTTCGCAGAAAGATCCAGGACTTCCCGGAGTTTCCTTCTGACCTTCTTGGAGTTCTTCAATTTAGAGCATTGTTCGTCAAAAGAAATATCAAGGTCTTCTCCTTTGCCGTTAACACGTCTTCCTTCCTGTTGCTGAGTTGGATACGGTCCAACCAAGAACTCCTTCCCACAAACCTCTCTAACTGGGCCGTTACCTACAACCAAACCAGCCCACCTTCAGGCCCATTAGCTAACACTGAATTGTTTTCTATGAAAACTCCTGCCGGGCCCACCTCATTTTCCAGCACATCCCTATTAGAAAAATTTTCCTCAACCCCTATGGAGCAAGCTACGTGGTTTAGAGAAACAGAGTTAATTTTAGAAATGCTATCTGAAAGGCTAGGTTTCCCATGAAACGGTTCTGACTTATCCAATTGCATGAAATTGCAATTAATATTGTCTGTGTCGCCACTTCCAAGAACCACCTTTTCAGCTCCTTCACCCTTTTGAAAGGTACTTATGACACACGAGGAATAGTCACTCTCCCTTCCATCCTTTTTGAATTTTCTAGCTTTTTCGCAAAAGCTTTTCATGTTATCCTCCCCAAATACATCTCCGTCGCATCTACTACCTAGCTCCGACGAAACAAAACTTCCCTCTGAACCATCTGGAGTACTCTACTCTCCGTTGTACACATCACCATGGACGTCTCTTACCGTCAAATCTTCGATAACCATCAAGCAAATCCATGTTCCATCCAAGCACACTTTAAACTTGTTTCTAATAGGTTCCAGAAGATTTGTGAACACCATAAAAGTCAAGACATTGAGCCTTTCCGGTTTGATGTTCAAAAAATCGAAGTGAGCGATAATCCCAATGTCAGCTAGCACAGTTTCAAGGAACCTTCTGTTTCTACCATGGCAAGGAATGCCATAGACTGAGATCCACGTAGCTCTGTAGCATTCGACATCCTCCAGTTTCCATGATCTAACCTCCTTAAACCAAGACTTCTTCCACTCCCCTCCTTCCTCCATCAGAGCTTTTAAATCGCCTTCTATGGATTCCTCTAGCAGACAAAGGTTTGGGCCTAGAGAAGTTGCTTTCGCCGAGAAAATACCTTCCTCAATCAAGCTCTTACCAACACCGTACGTGAGACCAGGAGCAACTGTGATACCCACCATAGCCTTCTCCATTCCTTTCCTTTCCTCAACCGTCGACTTGAAAAACAAGGATTTACAAGCTTCACCACCATCAGGTTTCTTGGACGAACCATTACCTTTCACAGCCTCTAGAAAACTCCTAGTCTTGCCACCCACTTGATCATAGGTAGCATGAGAAGTCCCTGCTCCCAAGGCTCCCTCTCTACCTCCGTTAGAACCGATGTTTGTAACCCCGACATTCCTCTTAACACCAGAGACACGAATGGACTTAAACTCTTTCGTTTTGAACTTAGAGATATTGGCGTTAATCTTCCTTCCATCAAGCAGAAGGTTGTTCAAATTGATCTCCACAATTCTCTCATCCTCTAGATTAAGGAACCTTACGAACCCGTATCTTAGACCCCTCCAATCCTTATTAGGGGGGATGAATATCTCATCTAACATCCCTAAATCTTTAAACTCAAAGAAGAGATCTTTTGCTTTCCACTGCTCTCCAAAGTCAGTGACATAGAAGGTTGAAACCGGCCCTGCAATTCCTCCCGTCTCATTCTTCATGATGTCCCAACGCACCGACTCCCTACCACTTCTATTCCCTCCCCCAACCTTTCTCCACTCTCCTGCTCCTTGATTCATCACCATGCCGAACGAAAGAAAGACCTTGATGATAGCTTGCGAACAAAACTAGCCATTCTAGAGAGAAGTCAGACCTTCTCTCTCTAGAATATTTATGATGATTATTATGTTTGGCTGTTAGGCATTCATTCTAATAAATTAAAACAGTGTGCATACTAATTAATTAGGGAGGTTCTAATCAAATTAAGTGACGTAGAAATTTAATGTTTATTTTTTTTTGGTTTTAAGTTAATCGATTAAAACATGTTTTTACACTACTACAAAAAAGTATTAATCACTTCCGTTGCAAAAAGAGTTTTACAATGGTTAGTAGTCCTTAGTAACATCTAAGGCTGTCAAATAAGCTGAATATTTAAAAGCCCATATTATTTGACCCCACTAAAGTTCTAATATATCAAGCCCTTACTAATGAGATATTATTTAGGTCCTATAATTTTGGACAATTTCTTTGTAGACATCCCAAGGGGAGAATCTCTGTTAAAAATCCTAAAATACCCCTGCTTCGGAGATGCATCTCCGAAGTATTTTTTTTATAGATTTTTCCAGAATTCGGAGATGCATCTCCGAAAACACCATTTTCACATTTTTGGGTGTTTCGGAGATGCATCTCCGAAATATGCAACAAGTTATTTTTTTTGTTTTCTAAACAATGGTTAGTCCCGTATTTTAAATTAAACGACAATGCTTGTAGTAAACAGTGCTTGATAAAAACTAAATATAACACGCAAATTGGAATAAAATACTAATATTATATATACAACTAATAGTGTACGTAAATGTCAAAAAATACAAATCGAATACAATAAAGTCAACAATGAAAAATAAACCGGAGCCAGCTACTGAGTATGCCTAACCCGAACTTCCTGGGACCTCCTCTGCCTGGTATATGCCGCCGCACCGGTCGCGTCACCAACCATCCTCTCCACGATGGCAACTGCCTCTGGACCGCCGTGCGCAATGATACCTCGGTCCAATGCGTCCCGCCCAAGCATCTCTATCCGCTGGCATATCGGCAGGAGATCAGTAGCATGGTCATCCTCGGCCAGCTGGTTCTCCAAGATCTCCTCGTGTGCTAGCCTAGGTGGATCTCTGGGAGCGTTGGGTGTCATTAGAGGATGTGACACCCGATAGAACCATGTCATGTACCCCTCTACACAGTGCCACTCCTAGGTGGCCTGCATATGCCGATACTCCTCCGGGACCAAATGGTGCGCCCAGTCCTCAAATATAGTAGTGAGCTCCACCCGGGTAACTATGTCAGGAGCAGCCTCAAATGTAACACCCTATTTTTATTAGATTTTAGTTAATTAGGATTATTTGATAATTGGTATTGTTTGTGTGTTTATTTAATTATTGTTTGAGTAATAATTATTTGATTTTGTGGTAATATGTTATTTAGCTAATTAATAATGGTAGAATTTTATTAGAATTAGCTATTGGGCTTAATGGGAATTAGAAATGAGAATAGTGGATGGGTTAACCCAATGAGATAATGAGAGTTAGAAGAGAAGTTTATGAGTTAACCTAAATTAGATAGAAAGAGAGAAAGAAAAGTATATAAGAGAAAAGAGGCAAAAGAGTAGAAGAGAGAAGAGAAGAGGATTGTAGATTTCTTGAAGTTAGAAGGAGAAATTCAAGAGGTAAGGGTTTGAATCCAAGTTCTTATAGTTACATGATTGGGTAATGTGTGTTTGTGTAATCTTTCATCTCTTCATCTCATAGTTTTGGAAAAGTTAGGGTTTATGAACAAATGCATGAATTTATGATTTAAAATGTGTTTTAATTGATGTTTGATGATGTTATGATGTTAGAAGATTCATAATATGTGATATGTTTTTGGTTATAACATGTATTCTATTGTTGTTCGTGATGGTTGGTGTTTTCAGCTTGATTGGGTTGAGTTTAGGGGATTTGGAATGGAATTCGTATGCTGTTTTCTGTGATTTGGGATTTTCTGAAATCGCCAGTTCGCGTCGCAAACTTTGTTCGAGCCGCGAACTTCTTGGCAGAAACTCGGGAATATTTGATTCACTCAGTTCACGCCGCGAACTTTGTTGGCGCCGCGAACCCTGTTTACAGAACTTTTTCCAAACATTGAAAGGCCGTAACTTTTGATCCGTAGCTCCGTTTTATACGTCGTTCGAAGCATTAGAAAGCTATCGTGATATTCTATATGATGGTATAGGATTTAATTGCACTTGATTGATTAATTGTTACGTTATTATATGCAATGACATGTAATTGTCTTATGTGCGTTATGTTAGTATGTGATGTATAGCAATTGTTGGAACACTTTGTGTAGATGTAATCATGATGTATGTGATTGGATATATAATGGTTGTTATGCCTTGTTGCAATTGTTAATTGTGTTGTGAATGTTGTGTACAATTGGCGGATAATTCATAGAGTTGGATTATGTTGATACGCGGTAAGTTAAGATGGATGAGATAATCTTAATTGCATAAATTGTTGATTTCTCCGTCATCGATCAGACCTTGGATCTTATTTTTCAATGTCCAGCAATCGTTTGTGTAATGTCCAGGACTGTTGGAATGGTACGTGCACCTCACATTGAGTTTATATCCAGGAGTGGAGGTGTTAGAATTCTTAGGAGCATCCCTCAGAGTAATCAATTTGATCTTCAACAGATGTTGTAATGCTTGAGCCGATGACATTTTGATCTTGGTGAGTTGACTCTTAGGTACATCTGGCTTACGTTGTTGTTGTGGTGTCGGTGTAGAGATCAGAAATGCCCCATCAGATTGGTTGCGTTCATTACGGCCTTTGCAGTATTAGCCATATGAGGCTCCTTAGGTGAGTTGAAATCAATGATCTTGTCATAAATTAAGTTTTGAATCATATGCTTCAATGGTCCACAATCCTCTGTATCACGACCAGGACTGTTTGAATGGTAAGCACATCTTGCATGATGCTTGTGCCTGGGAGCGGGATTTGCTGGAGCTGAGTATGAAAGCAGTAGGGTTATCAAGTGCTGATAGAGCAATTGTTGCAGAACTTTAGACGATGGCATGTGCCATGGAGTAAACTTTGTTGCATCTGCTGATCCTTTTTCTTCTAGGTTAACAAGGTTTTTCAACTCGTCTTGCCCCTTGGCCAAGTTCAGAATCAAAACTTGGAATCGAATATTCTGAGTCTAAAGATTTTTGACTGATTGCTCGAGATCCATTTGTGCTAAAATAAACAGCGAGAGAGAATGGGAAGCCTATTGCGGAAACCTGTTATGCAATGTTTATGAATGTAGATGCAATGCTTTCAAGGATCTTTAGGAAATTTAGTTTGCGGCATTAGAAAATGATTGGTCACCGCTTCGTCTAAAGAATCTTGGTCTTTGTCTTTGAATGTACTTCTTTGAGAATCAAGCTCACCATATCGAGTGGGTCATCGCCTCCGATTCGGGATACCTTTTTTTTTCTGAATTTGAAGGCTTACGGCTAGAGGAAAATAAATCCTCTTGTCCCTTGATAAGTACTGAGTCTCTGAATTGGAAGTAGACAAATGGCCAGAGGAAAATAAATCCTCTTTCCCCTTGACAGGAATTCAGTCCTTGATATTAACACCTGCAAGTGTGCGCCCTGAATTCCTAAGATCCTTGAAAGGGTTAGTTAACATGTTATGTTATGATGTCATGATGTCATGCAAATGCAATACAATAGGTAAAGCATAAGGTAATAAGGACGAAATGTCCTACAAGCAAAACGTGCAAGGAAATCCAAAGGGTTAGTAGCAAGCACAGACAAGTCACACAAGTGTCCTTAGGTTTAGAGGCTTGCTTGAAGTTCGTAGGTAAGTACCCTCCCCACTGACGTTTAGTTGGTTCAACCTATCCTAGAATAATAACAGGGTTCTATGGTGCTCATATCCCTGATCTTTCTCGCGGGCATTGTCTCAACATGGCACTTGATCGGCCAGCCAAAAGCATCCCTAGAGTCCAATCTCAATGAGTGTAGCATCGAGTATCAACCGGCTTCAGTCAGGAATCTAAAGCCAGCTATCTCGCTACTTCCTATAAGCGAAAGTCAAGTTCAACTAGGGTTCTAAGGGCGAATTAGTGCTTATGACACCACGCGGTAGCCAAATGTCTCCTCGATCATATTCAAGGGCCATCAGGACAAACAAAAGCATCGCACTAACGGTGGCCACCAATTCAACCATAACGATACATGTCGTACAGCCTCCCTGGTCTAATGCCACATACCTAAGGTACACTAGATCCGGGTGTAGGATCTTTCACACATCAGAATACCCGAAACAGTCTTTAAAGATAAAGCAAACAAGTCAAACAAATTTAAAGTGATCCTAGCTCTAAGGTAACCCCTCTTTTATTCGAAAGCATCCCCAGTAGTGTCGCTAGTTCTGTAATACGGTGAACTGACTTTATTGAAATGTCGCGGTAAGCAAGAGTCACCACCGACTTTTATTTTATCCAATTTAAAGAAAGGCTAAAAGAACAGGAAAAAACCTTTTGAAAGATTTTGAGTTCGGGGGGTAAGTTATACAAAGGGAAGGTGTAAGGCACCCTTTCCATCCATGGTTTTCCATGGGCTCTTAATTGCTTAGCTCACTTTTTGTTCCTTCACCCTTTTGAAAGGTACTTATGACACACGAGGAATAGTCACTCTCCCTTCCATCCTTTTTGAATTTTCTAGCTTTTTCGCAAAAGCTTTTCATGTTATCCTCCCCAAATACATCTCCGTCGCATCTACTACCTAGCTCCGACGAAACAAAACTTCCCTCTGAACCATCTGGAGTACTCTCCTCTCCGTTGTACACATCACCATGGACGTCTCTTACCGTCAAATCTTCGATAACCATCAAGCAAATCCATGTTCCATCCAAGCACACTTTAAACTTGTTTCTAATAGGTTCCAGAAGATTTGTGAACACCATAAAAGTCAAGACATTGAGCCTTTCCGGTTTGATGTTCAAAAAATCGAAGTGAGCGATAATCCCAATGTCAGCTAGCACAGTTTCAAGGAACCTTCTGTTTCTACCATGGCAAGGAATGCCATAGACTGAGATCCACGTAGCTCTGTAGCATTCGACATCCTCCAGTTTCCATGATCTAACCTCCTTAAACCAAGACTTCTTCCACTCCCCTCCTTCCTCCATCAGAGCTTTTAAATCGCCTTCTATGGATTCCTCTAGCAGACAAAGGTTTGGGCCTAGAGAAGTTGCTGTTAGAACAAGATTTGTTCTTATCAATTATCTTAGTTTTGATGATAACAATAATATGAATTTTGCTTAAGATAATATGGTACTCTAATCCAATGTAATTTCCCTTTCAGGAAATATATAAAGAGTACGCATAATTCAGCGCTCAGAAGATGTGTCTCAAATGGTTCAGCATGCAACATCAGAACATGGTCTGGCAAGACATCAGAAGATGGTCGAAGCAGAATCAGAACATGGGTCTATGGAAGCATCAGAAGAACATGAGATCAGAAGCACTGAAGATCAGAAGATGGTATCACGCAACAGAAGCACTTCAAGATTAGAAGATCAGAAGATGCTATGCACCAAGCTGTTTTGACTCTGATGATATTCAAACATTATATTCACAAACATCAGATCAGAAGGAAGTACACGTGGCAGACTACGCTGACTGACAAAAGGAACGTTAAAGCTACTAAAGGCAACGTCAGTAGACACAGCGTGAACAAGGCTCGAGGTAGTTGACAAAAGCGTATAACATTAAATGCAATGCTGTATGGAACACGCAAAGCATTAAATGCACTCAACGGTCATCTTCTCAACGCCTATAAATATGAAGTTCTGATGAGAAGCAAGGTTAACGATTCTGCACCAAAACAACTTATATCAAACTTGCTGAAACTCTGTTCAAATCTAAACTCAGAATCTTCATCAACTCACTACATTGCTGTTGTAATATCTTAGTGAGATTAAGCTTAAACGTTAAGAGAAATATCACAGTTGTGATTATAGCTTTTAAGAAGCATTTGTAAACTCTTGAATAGATTACATTAAGTTGTAAGGAACTAGAGTGATCGTGTGATCAGTATACTCTAGGAAGTCTTGGCAGTTGGCTGAGCAGTTTGTAACTAGAGTGATCGTGTTGATCAGTAGACTCTAGAAAAGTCTTAGGAGTGAACTAAGCAGTTGTTCCTGGAGTGATCAAGTTGTGATCAGAATACTCTAGAAGACTTAGTCGTGGACTAAGTGGAAAACCATTGTAATCCGTGCGATTAGTGGATTAAATCCTCAGTTGAGGTAAATCATCTCTGCGGGGGTGGACTGGAGTAGCTTCGTTAACAGCGAACCAGGATAAAAATAATTGTGCAATTTATTTTTATCGTCCAAGATTTAAAGTCACACTTATTCAATCCCCCCCTTTCTAAGTGTTTTTCTATCCTTCAATTGGCATCAGAGCGCCGGTTCTAAGGTGCAAGCACTTAACCGTGTTTAGAAAAGATTCAGGAAGAGAAAAACGCTTCAGTAAAAGATGGTTGATGAAAGTGAAAAGTCTACACCTACACCTGCATCTACATCTGGCTCTGCTGAGCAATACAACGGTAACAATGGTTATACTAGACCGCCGGTATTTGATGGTGAAAACTTTGAATACTGGAAAGATAAACTGGAAAGTTACTTTCTGGGTCTAGATGGTGATCTATGGGATCTTCTGATGGATGGTTACAAACATCCTGTAAATGCCAGAGGCGTAAAGCTGACAAGGCAAGAAATGGATGATGATCAGAAAAAGCTTTTCAGGAATCATCATAAATGCAGAACTGTTTTGCTGAATGCTATCTCTCATGCTGAGTATGAGAAGATATCTAACAGGGAAACGGCCTATGACATATATGAGTCCTTGAAAATGACTCATGAAGGAAACGCTCAAGTCAAGGAGACCAAAGCTCTAGCCTTAATCCAGAAGTATGAAGCCTTCAAGATGAAGGATGATGAAGACATTGAAAAGATGTTTTCGAGATTTCAAACTCTGACTGCTGGATTGAGAGTTCTTGAAAAGGGATACACCAAGGCTGATCATGTGAAGAAGATCATCAGAAGCTTACCCAGAAGATGGGGTCCTATGGTGACTGCATTCAAGATTGCAAAGAATCTGAATGAAGTTTCTCTGGAAGAGCTGATTAGTGCCTTGAGAAGCCATGAAATTGAGCTGGATGAAAATGAGCCTCAAAAGAAAGGTAAGTCTATTGCATTAAAATCTAATATCAAGAAATGCACTAACGCTTTTCAGGCCAGAGAAGAAGATCCTGAAGAATCAGAATCTGAAGAAGAAGATGAACTGTCCTTAATCTCCAGAAGGCTAAATCAACTCTGGAAGACCAAGCAAAGGAAGTTCAGAGGCTTCAGAAGTTCAAAGAAATTTGAACGTGGAGAATCTTCTGATGATAGAAGATTTGACAAGAAGAAAGTCATGTGCTATGAATGCAATGAGCCTGGACACTACAAGAATGAATGTCCAAATCTTCAGAAGGAAAGTCCCAAGAAAAAGTTTCATAAGAAGAAAGGTCTTATGGCAACCTGGGATGAGTCAGAAGATGATTCAGAAGATGAGCAGGCTAACTGTGCGCTGATGGCGACAGAAGATGACGGATCAGAATCTACATCAGAATCAGATTCTGAAGAGGTATTTTCTGAACTTACTAGAGATGAGTTAGTTTCCGGTCTAACTGAACTACTGGAACTCAAGTCTCAGATTAGTCTCAAATACAAAAAGCTGAAAAAGCAATTTGAATTTGAAACAAAGAAGCTTGAGTTGGAAAATTCTGAATTAAAAGAAAAACTTTTAAAATTATCCAATAATGTTGGATCTCCTTCTGATTCAGAAAAATCCACTCCTAGTCTAAACCATATTCTGAAAGAATATGATTTAAGTTTCAGGAAGTTCTTATCTAGAAGTATTGGCAGAAGTCAGCTAGCTTCTATGATATATGCTGTGTCTGGAAACAAAAGAGTCGGCATTGGTTATGAGGGTGAAACCCCATACAAACTTGAACCTGTTGATGAAATGAAAATTACATACAAGCCATTGTATGATCAGTTCAAGTATGGCCACTCTCATGATATTAGGCACACTTCACATGCACAAAGTTTTCACATAACACACACCAAGAAGCATGTGACACAACCTAGGAAATATCATGAAACTCATATTAAAAATTATCATGCTGTTTCTCCTATTGCTTATAATGTCAAACCCAAGTTCAATCAGAACTTGAGAAAATCTAACAAGAAAGGACCCAAGAAAATGTGGGTACCTAAGGATAAGATTATTCCTATTGCAGATATCCTTGGCTGCAAGAAGGACAAAGCACAACATGTCATGGTACCTGGACTCTGGATGCTCGCGACACATGACAGGAAGAAGGTCTATGTTCCAAGACCTGGTGCTTAAGTCTGGAGGAGAAGTCAAGTTCGGAGGAAATCAGAAGGGCAAGATAATTGGCTCTGGAACTATAAAGTCTGGTAACTCTCCTTCCATTTCTAATGTACTTCTTGTAGAAGGATTAACTCATAACCTCTTATCTATCAGTCAATTAAGTGACAATGGTTATGATATAATCTTTAATCAAAAGTCTTGCAAGGCTGTAAATCAGAAGGATGGCTCAATCCTATTTACAGGCAAGAGGAAGAACAACATTTATAAGACAGATCTGCAAGATCTTATGAGTCAGAAGGTGACTTGTCTTATGTCTGTTTCTGAAGAGCAGTGGGTCTGGCACAGGAGATTAGGTCATGCTAGTTTGAGAAAGATCTCTCAGATTAACAAACTGAATCTTGTCAGAGGACTCCCTAATCTGAAATTCAAATCAGATGCTCTTTGTGAAGCATGTCAGAAGGGCAAGTTCTCCAAACCTGCATTCAAGTCTAAGAATGTTGTTTCTACCTCAAGGCCATTAGAACTCTTGCACATTGATCTGTTTGGACCAGTCAAAACAGCATCTGTCAGAGGAAAGAAATATGGATTAGTCATCGTAGATGATTATAGCCGCTGGACATGGGTAAAATTCTTGAAACACAAGGATGAGACTCATTCAGTGTTCTTTGATTTCTGCATTCAGATTCAATCTGAAAAAGAGTGTAAAATCATAAAGGTCAGAAGTGATCATGGTGGTGAATTTGAGAACAGATCCTTTGAAGATTTCTTCAAAGAAAATGGTATTGCCCATGATTTCTCTTGTCCTAGAACTCCACAGCAAAATGGAGTTGTAGAGCGAAAGAATAGGACTCTGCAAGAAATGGCCAGAACCATGATCAATGAAACCAATATGGCTAAGCATTTCTGGGCAGAAGCAATAAACACTGCATGCTATATTCAGAATAGAATCTCTATCAGACCTATTCTTAATAAGACTCCCTATGAATTGTGGAAGAATAGAAAGCCCAACATTTCATATTTCCATCCTTTTGGATGTGTATGCTTTATTCTGAACACTAAAGATTATCTTGGTAAGTTTGATTCCAAAGCACAGAAATGTTTCCTTCTTGGATATTCTGAATGCTCAAAAGGCTACAGAGTATACAATACTGAAACATTGATTGTAGAAGAATCAATCAATATCAGGTTTGATGATAAGCTTGGTTCTGAAAAACCAAAGCAGTTTGATAATTTTGCAGATTGTGATATTGATATATCAGAAGTTGTTGAGCCAAGAAGCAACGCATCAGAAGCAGAGCTTCTCAAAAGCAAAGAATCTGAAGATCAAGTATCAGCTTCTCTGGAGGATCTAAGTATTTCTGAAGAACCATCTGTCAGAAGATCATCCAGACTCATCTCCGGTCATTCAGAAGATGTCATTCTTGGAAAGAAGGATGATCCAATCAGAACAAGAGCATTCCTTAAGAACAATGCAGATTGTCAATTAGGTCTTGTATCTTTAATCGAGCCAACTTCTGTTGATCATGCTCTAGAAGATCCAGACTGGATAATTGCTATGCAAGAAGAACTGAATCAGTTTACAAGGAATGATGTTTGGGATCCTGTTCCTAGACCAGATGGATTCAATATAATAGGCACAAATTGGGTCTTCAGAAACAACCTCAGAATGAGAAGATGAGAAATTCTTACGTTTGAGTATCCTTTGAAATGAATTTTTTTAAGAAGTTCTGATAGAAATCAATTAGAAATTGTGATTCAGTTATTACTAACGTTTCAGTGTCTAAGTTGATTCAGAATCTCTATAAAAGCAAAACAGCTATAACTGGCTATCCAGATGGTAAACACGTGTTCACTATTTCTGGACAAGCGTGCGTGCAGTTGAGGGGACGTCTACTTAGGTAACTGTGCAAATCACGTCTTTTGTCATTATTATCTCTCCTCATGTCACGTAACATTAAATGCTTTTCATCATTTACTCTCTTTCAGTTTTCTTTTTATACTCTTCAAACGTTTCTTTTCCCTCTCATATTTCTCTCTCTCTGCATTCGGTTTATTCTTCGTCTCTCTCTCTCTTTTCATATCATAAACCCTAGCAGTTTCCAACATCTGAAAATTCATCATGAATCCATCGTCAAGCTCTGGGAATCAAGACAATGATAGGAAACAGAAGAGAAAGGCATCTGCTGAACCAGAAACCAAACCTAAAAGAGTTAGGATCTCCTATGACCCTCTCAAAGTGTATCAACCCCTTGACGGTTCCCCTCAATCAACCCCCTCTTCAAAGACCTCCACCACCTCTTCCTCCTCATTCATCCTCTCGGAACCACCTTCTTCACCATCTGATATCTCCTCTCCTTCAACCCTTCCATCAGATATTTCTTCATCTCTCTCATACCCTTTTCCCACAAGAACACCTAATCCCTATAGTGTTGTTCTTCCCGACTCAAGGTTCACTGTCAACCCTCCAACCCCTACCACTCAAACATATCTGGAGCTTTTACATGCTGATGTAAATGGCTGGTTGGAGATCCTGGGTGCTGCTTACCTTAACCATCTGGATATGTATGCTATGAGCAACCTCTGGGATACCTTTCTTCAGGACTTTCTGGTGAAGGCTACTGACACTAAGAGAAGGATCTTGTCTGAAGCTCCTGGTCCTCGTGGTCGTCAGTTGGAAGTGGGTGAAAGCAGCCACCACTGTCTCATCAGGAACAGAAGCGTTCTTGAAGAGAAGATACCTGCAGATGAGTTGGAAGAAGAAAATCTCTGCAGAGATATCGTGGTGTGGAAACCCCGGTCTTCTGTGCTCTGGTTTCCTGTGCTGACTGGAGATTTTCAGTGGCTGTTCAACTGGTTCAGAATGAACCCCTCTGAAAGAGCACCTCACATGGTCTTTCCAGTAGTGGTTTATCGTGCTGGAGATGCTGGTCCTACTCCTCCAACAAACCTAGCAGCTATTCTTCAAGCGTTGGAAGATGGAACTTCTGAGCTGCCTGAACCAATATTTGTTAAGGCTCCTTCTGAGTCAGGCTCAGATGAGGAAATGGAATATGCACAAGCTGAAGATATTCCAGAAGATCACCCTGCTGAGATTGCTGTCCCTCTGGGCAGAAATACTGGTGCTTCTTCTTCTGGTGAAACCTCAGCTCTGATGGAGACCTTGGAAACTCTTCATCAGAATCAGGCTATGCTGGCTTCTCGTTTGGACGCGCAAGAAGCAGCCAACGCTGAGTTTCGTTCCTTCATGACAAGGCAAGCTACAAGCACTGACGGGATTCATGATGTTCTGGCACGGATTTTGCGTAGGCTAGGATCTTAGTCTTTTGGTCTTTGTAGTTTCCTCTCCTTGTTGCATCTGTTTTCCTGCATTCCTTTCTTGTAATCCTTGTTTGATCATCAATGAAAAGTTTCTTTGATATACATTCCAGTGATTTTATTTGTCGTTTTATGCATCTGAATCTTTTGAAATATTCTTTTTGATGTTATGACAAAAAGGGGGAGAAGATAAATGATAAATGATTTGATTAAATCTATCAGTTGCTGGGTAAAGGCTCCCACACATTCACTAACAAGAACTGCAAGTTCTATATGGTTTAAGTGTTTTGCAGGTACAGAGAAGTGAAGTGAATCTTCAGAAGCAAACACTAGAAGCAAAACCATAAGAAGCGTTATTCTGTAAAAGGAATAAGCTCTTGGAAACTGAAGCAAGCTGAGTGCTGTCAAGCTTCAGATATCAGAAGCAAGAAAGAAGAATGAATCAGAAGCACTGATAATAGAATTTGAATATCATTGTCTATCCTGTTCTGACAAAATTCTATTTGCTCTGATACATATAATGTTATGGCTCTGATACATTATTTGCTCTGATACACGTTTTTAGCCTAAATGCTCTGATACATTTGGCTCTGATACATATCATGTATTTGAATATACATTTTATGTTCTAACTCGCTCATGCTGACTTTTGTCGTTTAGTTTTTGTTCTGTAACATTTCAGGATGTAGAGATGCTCTGATGATGCTCTGGTACATTCAACAATGTTCTGACACAAATCTAGCATGAAGTGATGATTGGTAGACATTCAAAGTTCTGAAGCTATCCGAGGGAAGCAGAAATCAGAAGATGTGAATGTTCTAAAAGATCCAGAAAACTCAAGTTCTGAAGCTGTCCTGAATGGAAGCAGAAATCAGAAGCTGTGAATGTTCTGAAGATCAAAGAAATTCAAGTTCTGAAGCTGTCCTGAATGGAAGCAGAAGTCAGAAGCTGTGAATGTTCTGAAGATCAAAGAAATTCAAGTTCTGAAGCTGTCCACGATGGAAGCAGGAATCAGAAGCTGTGAGTGTTCTAAGGATCTAAAGAAATTCAAGTTCTGAAGCTGTCCAATGGAAGCAGAAGTCAGAAGCTATGAATTCTCTGAAGGCAGAAGCTTATATGATCGTCTCTACCGAAATAATCAGGGAAGTCTTTTATTAAAGTTCTTCGAGTATTTATTTCAGGGGGAGATTATTTATCTCAGGGGGAGATTGTTAATCTCAGGGGGAGACATATTCATATGCTTATGCTATAGCTGTGTAATTTGTCTTTTGCCGTCTACTCTTTCTGATCGCAAATTCATATCATTTATATATGTTTTTGTCATCATCAAAAAGGGGGAGATTGTTAGAACAAGATTTGTTCTTATCAATTATCTTAGTTTTGATGATAACAATAATATGAATTTTGCTTAAGATAATATGGTACTCTAATCCAATGTAATTTCCCTTTCAGGAAATATATAAAGAGTACGCATAATTCAGCGCTCAGAAGATGTGTCTCAAATGGTTCAGCATGCAACATCAGAACATGGTCTGGCAAGACATCAGAAGATGGTCGAAGCAGAATCAGAACATGGGTCTATGGAAGCATCAGAAGAACATGAGATCAGAAGCACTGAAGATCAGAAGATGGTATCACGCAACAGAAGCACTTCAAGATTAGAAGATCAGAAGATGCTATGCACCAAGCTGTTTTGACTCTGATGATATTCAAACATTATATTCACAAACATCAGATCAGAAGGAAGTACACGTGGCAGACTACGCTGACTGACAAAAGGAACGTTAAAGCTACTAAAGGCAACGTCAGTAGACACAGCGTGAACAAGGCTCGAGGTAGTTGACAAAAGCGTATAACATTAAATGCAATGCTGTACGGAACACGCAAAGCATTAAATGCACTCAACGGTCATCTTCTCAACGCCTATAAATATGAAGTTCTGATGAGAAGCAAGGTTAACGATTCTGCACCAAAACAACTTATATCAAACTTGCTGAAACTCTGTTCAAATCTAAACTCAGAATCTTCATCAACTCACTACATTGCTGTTGTAATATCTTAGTGAGATTAAGCTTAAACGTTAAGAGAAATATCACAGTTGTGATTATAGCTTTTAAGAAGCATTTGTAAACTCTTGAATAGATTACATTAAGTTGTAAGGAACTAGAGTGATCGTGTGATCAGTATACTCTAGGAAGTCTTGGCAGTTGGCTGAGCAGTTTGTAACTAGAGTGATCGTGTTGATCAGTAGACTCTAGAAAAGTCTTAGGAGTGAACTAAGCAGTTGTTCCTGGAGTGATCAAGTTGTGATCAGAATACTCTAGAAGACTTAGTCGTGGACTAAGTGGAAAACCATTGTAATCCGTGCGATTAGTGGATTAAATCCTCAGTTGAGGTAAATCATCTCTGCGGGGGTGGACTGGAGTAGCTTCGTTAACAGCGAACCAGGATAAAAATAATTGTGCAATTTATTTTTATCGTCCAAGATTTAAAGTCACACTTATTCAATCCCCCCCTTTCTAAGTGTTTTTCTATCCTTCAGTTGCTTTCACCGAGAAAATACCTTCCTCAATCAAGCTCTTACCAACACCGTACGTGAGACCAGGAGCAACTGTGATACCCACCATAGCCTTCTCCATTCCTTTCCTTTCCTCAACCGTCGACTTGAAAAACAAGGATTTACAAGCTTCACCACCATCAGGTTTCTTGGACGAACCATTACCTTTCACAGCCTCTAGAAAACTCCTAGTCTTGCCACCCACTTGATCATAGGTAGCATGAGAAGTCCCTGCTCCCAAGGCTCCCTCTCTACCTCCGTTAGAACCGATGTTTGTAACCCCGACATTCCTCTTAACACCAGAGACACGAATGGACTTAAACTCTTTCGTTTTGAACTTAGAGATATTGGCGTTAATCTTCCTTCCATCAAGCAGAAGGTTGTTCAAATTGATCTCCACAATTCTCTCATCCTCTAGATTAAGGAACCTTACGAACCCGTATCTTAGACCCCTCCAATCCTTATTAGGGGGGATGAATATCTCATCTAACATCCCTAAATCTTTAAACTCAAAGAAGAGATCTTTTGCTTTCCACTGCTCTCCAAAGTCAGTGACATAGAAGGTTGAAACCGGCCCTGCAATTCCTCCCGTCTCATTCTTCATGATGTCCCAACGCACCGACTCCCTACCACTTCTATTCCCTCCCCCAACCTTTCTCCACTCTCCTGCTCCTTGATTCATCACCATGCCGAACGAAAGAAAGACCTTGATGATAGCTTGCGAACAAAACTAGCCATTCTAGAGAGAAGTCAGACCTTCTCTCTCTAGAATATTTATGATGATTATTATGTTTGGCTGTTAGGCATTCATTCTAATGAATTAAAACAGTGTGCATACTAATCAATTAGGGAGGTTCTAATCAAATTAAGTGACGTAGAAATTTAATGTTTATTTTTTTTGGTTTTAAGTTAATCGATTAAAACATGTTTTTACACTACTACAAAAAAGTATTAATCACTTCCGTTGCAAAAAGAGTTTTACAATGGTTAGTAGTCCTTAGTAACATCTAAGGCTGTCAAATAAGCTGAATATTTAAAAGCCCATATTATTTGACCCCACTAAAGTTCTAATATATCAAGCCCTTACTAATGAGATATTATTTAGGTCCTATAATTTTGGACAATTTCTTTGTAGACATCCCAAGGGGAGAATCTCTGTTAAAAATCCTAAAATACCCCTGCTTCGGAGATGCATCTCCGAAGTATTTTTTTTATAGATTTTTCCAGAATTCGGAGATGCATCTCCGAAAACACCATTTTCACATTTTTGGGTGTTTCGGAGATGCATCTCCGAAATATGCAACAAGTTATTTTTTTTGTTTTCTAAACAATGGTTAGTCCCGTATTTTAAATTAAACGACAATGCTTGTAGTAAACAGTGCTTGATAAAAACTAAATATAACACGCAAATTGGAATAAAATACTAATATTATATATACAACTAATAGTGTACGTAAATGTCAAAAAATACAAATCGAATACAATAAAGTCAACAATGAAAAATAAACCGGAGCCAGCTACTGAGTATGCCTAACCCGAACTTCCTGGGACCTCCTCTGCCTGGTATATGCCGCCGCACCGGTCGCGTCACCAACCATCCTCTCCACGATGGCAACTGCCTCTGGACCGCCGTGCGCAATGATACCTCGGTCCAATGCGTCCCGCCCAAGCATCTCTATCCGCTGGCATATCGGCAGGAGATCAGTAGCATGGTCATCCTCGGCCAGCTGGTTCTCCAAGATCTCCTCGTGTGCTAGCCTAGGTGGATCTCTGGGAGCGTTGGGTGTCATTAGAGGATGTGACACCCGATAGAACCATGTCATGTACCCCTCTACACAGTGCCACTCCTAGGTGGCCTGCATATGCCGATACTCCTCCGGGACCAAATGGTGCGCCCAGTCCTCAAATATAGTAGTGAGCTCCACCCGGGTAACTATGTCAGGAGCAGCCTCAAATGTAACACCCTATTTTTATTAGATTTTAGTTAATTAGGATTATTTGATAATTGGTATTGTTTGTGTGTTTATTTAATTATTGTTTGAGTAATAATTATTTGATTTTGTGGTAATATGTTATTTAGCTAATTAATAATGGTAGAATTTTATTAGAATTAGCTATTGGGCTTAATGGGAATTAGAAATGAGAATAGTGGATGGGTTAACCCAATGAGATAATGAGAGTTAGAAGAGAAGTTTATGAGTTAACCTAAATTAGATAGAAAGAGAGAAAGAAAAGTATATAAGAGAAAAGAGGCAAAAGAGTAGAAGAGAGAAGAGAAGAGGATTGTAGATTTCTTGAAGTTAGAAGGAGAAATTCAAGAGGTAAGGGTTTGAATCCAAGTTCTTATAGTTACATGATTGGGTAATGTGTGTTTGTGTAATCTTTCATCTCTTCATCTCATAGTTTTGGAAAAGTTAGGGTTTATGAACAAATGCATGAATTTATGATTTAAAATGTGTTTTAATTGATGTTTGATGATGTTATGATGTTAGAAGATTCATAATATGTGATATGTTTTTGGTTATAACATGTATTCTATTGTTGTTCGTGATGGTTGGTGTTTTCAGCTTGATTGGGTTGAGTTTAGGGGATTTGGAATGGAATTCGTATGCTGTTTTCTGTGATTTGGGATTTTCTGAAATCGCCAGTTCGCGTCGCAAACTTTGTTCGAGCCGCGAACTTCTTGGCAGAAACTCGGGAATATTTGATTCACTCAGTTCACGCCGCGAACTTTGTTGGCGCCGCGAACCCTGTTTACAGAACTTTTTCCAAACATTGAAAGGCCATAACTTTTGATCCGTAGCTCCGTTTTATACGTCGTTCGAAGCATTAGAAAGCTATCGTGATATTCTATATGATGGTATAGGATTTAATTGCACTTGATTGATTAATTGTTACGTTATTATATGCAATGACATGTAATTGTCTTATGTGCGTTATGTTAGTATGTGATGTATAGCAATTGTTGGAACACTTTGTGTAGATGTAATCATGATGTATGTGATTGGATATATAATGGTTGTTATGCCTTGTTGCAATTGTTAATTGTGTTGTGAATGTTGTGTACAATTGGCGGATAATTCATAGAGTTGGATTATGTTGATACGCGGTAAGTTAAGATGGATGAGATAATCTTAATTGCATAAATTGTTGATTTCTCCGTCATCGATCAGACCTTGGATCTTATTTTTCAATGTCCAGCAATCGTTTGTGTAATGTCCAGGACTGTTGGAATGGTACGTGCACCTCACATTGAGTTTATATCCAGGAGTGGAGGTGTTAGAATTCTTAGGAGCATCCCTCAGAGCAATCAATTTGATCTTCAACAGATGTTGTAATGCTTGAGCCGACGACATTTTGATCTTGGTGAGTTGACTCTTAGGTACATCTGGCTTACGTTGTTGTTGTGGTGTCGGTGTAGAGATCAGAAATGCCCCATCAGATTGGTTGCGTTCATTACGGCCTTTGCAGTATTAGCCATATGAGGCTCCTTAGGTGAGTTGAAATCAATGATCTTGTCATAAATTAAGTTTTGAATCATATGCTTCAATGGTCCACAATCCTCTGTATCACGACCAGGACTGTTTGAATGGTAAGCACATCTTGCATGATGCTTGTGCCTGGGAGCGGGATTTGCTGGAGCTGAGTATGAAAGCAGTAGGGTTATCAAGTGCTGATAGAGCAATTGTTGCAGAACTTTAGACGATGGCATGTGCCATGGAGTAAACTTTGCTGCATCTGCTGATCCTTTTTCTTCTAGGTTAACAAGGTTTTTCAACTCGTCTTGCCCCTTGGCCAAGTTCAGAATCAAAACTTGGAATCGAATATTCTGAGTCTAAAGATTTTTGACTGATTGCTCGAGATCCATTTGTGCTAAAATAAACAGCGAGAGAGAATGGGAAGCCTATTGCGGAAACCTGTTATGCAATGTTTATGAATGTAGATGCAATGCTTTCAAGGATCTTTAGGAAATTTAGTTTGCGGCATTAGAAAATGATTGGTCACCGCTTCGTCTAAAGAATCTTGGTCTTTGTCTTTGAATGTACTTCTTTGAGAATCAAGCTCACCATATCGAGTGGGTCATCGCCTCCGATTCGGGATACCTTTTTTTTTCTGAATTTGAAGGCTTACGGCTAGAGGAAAATAAATCCTCTTGTCCCTTGATAAGTACTGAGTCTCTGAATTGGAAGTAGACAAATGGCCAGAGGAAAATAAATCCTCTTTCCCCTTGACAGGAATTCAGTCCTTGATATTAACACCTGCAAGTGTGCGCCCTGAATTCCTAAGATCCTTGAAAGGGTTAGTTAACATGTTATGTTATGATGTCATGATGTCATGCAAATGCAATACAATAGGTAAAGCATAAGGTAATAAGGACGAAATGTCCTACAAGCAAAACGTGCAAGGAGATCCAAAGGGTTAGTAGCAAGCACAGACAAGTCACACAAGTGTCCTTAGGTTTAGAGGCTTGCTTGAAGTTCGTAGGTAAGTACCCTCCCCACTGACGTTTAGTTGGTTCAACCTATCCTAGAATAATAACAGGGTTCTATGGTGCTCATATCCCTGATCTTTCTCGCGGGCATTGTCTCAACATGGCACTTGATCGGCCAGCCAAAAGCATCCCTAGAGTCCAATCTCAATGAGTGTAGCATCGAGTATCAACCGGCTTCAGTCAGGAATCTAAAGCCAGCTATCTCGCTACTTCCTATAAGCGAAAGTCAAGTTCAACTAGGGTTCTAAGGGCGAATTAGTGCTTATGACACCACGCGGTAGCCAAATGTCTCCTCGATCATATTCAAGGGCCATCAGGACAAACAAAAGCATCGCACTAACGGTGGCCACCAATTCAACCATAACGATACATGTCGTACAGCCTCCCTGGTCTAATGCCACATACCTAAGGTACACTAGATCCGGGTGTAGGATCTTTCACACATCAGAATACCCGAAACAGTCTTTAAAGATAAAGCAAACAAGTCAAACAAATTTAAAGTGATCCTAGCTCTAAGGTAACCCCTCTTTTATTCGAAAGCATCCCCAGTAGTGTCGCTAGTTCTGTAATACGGTGAACTGACTTTATTGAAATGTCGCGGTAAGCAAGAGTCACCACCGACTTTTATTTTATCCAATTTAAAGAAAGGCTAAAAGAACAGGAAAAAACCTTTTGAAAGATTTTGAGTTCGGGGGGTAAGTTATACAAAGGGAAGGTGTAAGGCACCCTTTCCATCCATGGTTTTCCATGGGCTCTTAATTGCTTAGCTCACTTTTTGTTTCTTCAAAATGTTTGAATTATTTGAAAAGTAGGGTGTGAATAGAAAAAGATTTCGAAGAAGAACTTTAGCTTGTAAGTAAGCGTAGTCTTTTTGAATTTGATTTTGAAAAGAGTGGGAAAAAGATTTTGAATTTAGAGCAAGCAATTAGTAGCAACTACCTTAAGTTTAGAAATTTGTTCTTTTAGCTTTTCAAAGTGAAAGGGTCTATCCATACCATGAGAGGGCAAGAAGTCTTTCAATTGGATGTTGAAGGGTCATCGTGAATAATCGTTCGCCATTAGACTGTCCCTGCCATAAAGAGGGTAGGTAGTCTAAGGGAAGGATAAAATAGTCATTAATCTTTTTAGGCATCATGCGAGGATACCTTAGCAATCGGGACAATTATTCTTTATAAGGCAACCTCGAGGGAGTTTCAATAACTTTGAAGGCAACAACAACATTGCTTTAGGTATCCTCGAAATCGAGGGACTTGACTATTTTAAGCAACAAAATTAAGGCAACAAGGCAACAATATAAGGCAACAGGCAACCAGAGGGATTACCCTAAAGGTGTGTGGGTGCACAATCACGTGGTTAACTTCGATGACATTTATCTTGTAATTAGGTGATCTAGATTCAGTTAATAGTCTTGCACTCCCTAGGATTACTAACCATGGCAGGAAATAAAACAGTTAAAATCCTAGGCTATTACAATAAACACCTGCGGGGATGGGGGAAATTAAAAAGGCAGAAAAATAAACCTAATCTATTACAATAAAACCCTTATAGGGTAACAGAAAAATTAAAGGCAGAAAAATAAGAGAGATCAATAGTTAATATACGCATATCTTGAATGCCTTGATCTTCCTCGAACCTTCGATTGACTCTGAACATCTGAGAATTAAACGGAAAATAATAGAAGTGAGTGTATGAGGAATTCCTTGACTATTCGAGGCAACCCTATTCTAGGAAAAGACAAAATAAAATTAAAATGATATTTAAAGAAGAAAAGAAATAGAAACTTAGATTTCGATCCGATATGGCGCGTAATCGGAGGATCTTGAGGTAACCCTGAAAAAAAAGTTAGTTGATCTAACCCTAATTGATTACAAACCCTAAAAATTTACAAACCCTAATTGATTACAAACCCTAAAAATTTACAAACCCTAATCCTTAACCTAAAAGGGTTTATTTAAGAAAACTTATTGTGACCCAAAAGGTTTATAAGGCTTAAAATGCGTTAGTGGATAATGTAACACCCCTTACTAACCCCGCGGCAATTTAAAACAATTATTCAGAGTACATGAAATAAGGGTGCCACAATTCATAATAAATAAACATCATTCAGTCATGTCATGCATTCACTGAGGTAATCATCATAATTTAAAACGGTTCATGTTAACACAGCGGAAATTTATCAAAAACGGACTAAGTTTAACATCTTCAAAACTTATCCTTCAAAACATCAAAACATAACTAGAGTCATAATCATAAACTCTAAACAATCGCGTCCCCAATGTTACAACTATCAGAGCATGACACCTGACGCTACTAAAACACTGACTCATGAGCTAATCCTCACCGAGTCGAACAGCCGCTATCCTCAATCTGAAAATGACAACATGTAAGGGTGAGTCTCATCATAATTAACAAATGTTATAAGGTTATAAAGCCATAACACATCACAGTTGTATCATTCACCCAATTGTTTCATAAACAGACATTCACAACAAGCAAACCAAAATTAATACATCATTAATATTTACAACACTGGAATACATCCAATCATGTTATAAATTATGCATATGTATGAACTGACACTATGCATGTGGTACCAAACATCATCAAATGGGAATAACCCATGACCGATCGAACATCGTCCAAGATACGGCCCTGCCAGCACAGATTCCACACAATGGGAATCATGCCCTTCACTGATCCAACACACCCTTATGGATACAGTATCATCAATGAACATGAATGAATGCAACATATATAACATACTTATACCATCATCATCAATCATCAACATCATCATCATCATTCAAGTATGTTCATATATATTAACATCATTCAATTACAATTCCATAATCATCATACACAAAACATACACGTATTTGCATCAATCTTCATACTCAACAAGAATAGCATACATGTATTTTCATCATTCTAAAAACCAATCAATCATCATCATATAGATTATCCTACAAGGTTCGTTTAGCTCAAAACGGCGCATCAAACGGACCAACGGTTAAAAAGTTATGCATCTTGAACCCTTTTTAAAATATCTCAAAACACCAACAGCACGCGGGGCCATCACCCGTTCGCGGCGCGCACTGAGCATCCCAAAATTCATTGGCTCTCTGCCAAGCTGTTCGCGGCGCAAACATCCACACGCGGCACGAAACGAGAAAAAAGTTACGCCTTCGCGGCGCGAACATAGGTACGCGGCGCGACCTGAGCGTATCACAACTTCCTGGCATTCTACCCACCTGTTCGCGGAGCCTCCCTGTGCACGCGGCGCGAACCGGTAATTTCAGAAACCCCAACCTGCAGAAAACAGCATTCTATGCATTCCAAACACACCCAAACCATACCAGTACGAACCTAGAGAAATAGAATGCACCAACAACACAAAATACGTCTCACAATACACCATTTACATATCAATTGAGACCATAACAACGCAGACATCATAGATTCAAACATAGAGATCAAACATCATACAATTGACTCAATCCCTAAACCTATCATATGACTCAATCGACCCGAATTCCACATCTATTCAGTATTATCAGCCCCTAACCCGATAATAGATGATAATCAGATAAGTCCCCCCTTACCTTAGACAAATTCTTGATTCTTGGTCTCTCCCTCTACCGTTCTCCTTCACGTTCCTCGTTCCTCAGGCTTCTGTTCTTTCACGTTCTTTCTTTCTTCCCAATTCCAATTATTTTACGAAAATAATAATAATATTAGTAAAGGGCCTTCCTATATCACACCCCCCCTTTTACTATTTCCCACATGGCCCAAATGCCATAAACCATTATTTATTTATTATTTTCACAAAATCCTTAATAATTCTAATTATTAATTCAATATTCTTGATTAAATTAATATTAAAATTATACGGGCGTTACAGATAACACCCACCTGAGGATTAGGATTCTAAGGTTTATAAATAAATAAAGGTTAACAAAAATTTATTTATTAATTTTTAATTAATTAATTAGTTAAAAGTATATACAAAATAATAATTTTTATCGTTTAAAACAATTATTGATAAATTTGGAAGAATCGAGATCCCGATTAAAAAGGAATTAATTATAATTTGACTATAAAAAACTAATTTATTAAAGTAAATGAAAATATAAAATAATAATAATCATAAAAAAAGGAAACAAGAAAATAAAATATAAGTATTTGTAATAAAAAATGAAAAGAAAATTAAAAAAACTTAGCTCTGCTCTTGTGTGTTGCCTTCATGAGGGAGTATGGTGGTCCTGCGCTATAATGGCCCTTAGATCTACATGTCTGTCCATCCAATGGTGGAGGTGTGAAGGCGTATCATGGCTGTGCGTGGGACTAGTCACACTGGATCTATGTTCAAATAGCTTGAAAAATAAAATTGCATACTCTAGGGATCGAGCCCAGGATTATTCAGTCCCCAAATCCATGTTTCACCACTGCGCTATCAACGATGAGTCGTTAGAGGAATCACAGCCAGTCATTAAATAATAGAATAAGACCAAAGAATAATTTAAACCAAAAAATCAACGCGTGGGCCTTAGCTTTGTTTGACCAGCCTTTAAAGAGGAGCCACGCGTGTTCAGAGAGAGAAAGGATAGTCCAACTTGATGACTGGCCAATGGAGTGATCCAAAACAGCCACGCTGTCAATCAAAGGGCTTCGTCCACTATTCATCTTCCTCCCTAAGATACCTGCGAATTTTACCGCAGCTTTTGCTGCGGATTTTCTTGCGAACAAACCTTTGAAACACAAAATCTGCAAATACAATGTTAGCACAAACAAAGAACAACCCAGATTTATCAATTGAGGTCTTACGAATTCAATGGCGCTGTTTCTTTGGCCTGAAACGGACCGGAAGTATGAGAACGAAAGGGCTTCTCCGATTTGCCCTAACCATGGTGAATTCCGAATCCATCCTAAAATCCTGCGAACGATGGTTCTAACCTTCTCTAAAACATCTTACAAACTCAAAGCAATCGTTAAATCTCATTAAAATATAGCCATATGAAGAAAACGAAACTCACGAAGACATGTAAACATGATGAACATGGTATACGAACGATGGGTGCTTTCATATGCTATAAACCACGTGCACTTACCTTGTGTTACCTTAGGAGGAGAATGAAAGAGTTGTTTGGCTTTGATAATGACTAAATTTGAGGAAACGAAAATTGCACCATGTTTGTAAAAGTTGGAACTTTGGAAACCCTTGCCTCTCTTCCTTTTTTCGTCCCCTACTTTGTGATCTTGTTGTGCTATTTATAGGAGGTCAACAATTTGGAGAAAAATCCATAATTGGCAAGGCTTGAGATTTGATTTGAATTAAGTCCAAAAATTCTATTTTTGCACCATATTTTTCTATCTTCAAACCAAAAAGAATTTTAACATTTAAATTACATATTGTGCTCATGATTTGATTGGAAAAATAATCTTTGTATTCTTTGGAATATCTCGATTATTTATTTAATTTAAATTGAATTTAATTGAATATTATTCAATATAAAAGAAATAAAAATAGTAGGAAATAAAAGAATGGACTAATGGACTTTTAAAGAGCCCATAATCATGTTTAGAAACTCAAACTTAGGCCCATTTGAAAAGAAATCCAAAATTGCTCCATATTGGCTTCATGCATTTTCTAAAAATTGCTCAACTTCAACGATGCGTATCTCTCTCAAATTTAGCCCTATAAAGGTGTTCTTGATCTTTTTAGAAAGCTCAATGTTCCCTCTAAAACCTCCTTTTGGTTTCATCTCAATTGAGTTTACCATGTTCATGTACCATTCTTTGAGAAAAAAAAAAAGCTTTTTGTTGACCTTCAAAAGGACCTATAATGTTCTGGCTTATATCTCTTAAATGAAGCATTTTAAGCCTTGGCATGTGAGAGACAAAGTTGTAGAGAATTCAATTTCCTTCAAATTGAGCTTTGGATGGAAAATTTCTGATGTTCCATGTGAAAGTTATGGCTGGTCAAAGTTGGGTTGACTTTCTCCTTAAAAACCCTAATTTAGAAACTTAGGTTTTGATGATTTTGGAGCTTTCATTGATGAATCATGATCAATCCTTTATCAAATGATGAATGATACTTCATAATGAGGATGTTGACCAAAAATCAGAAGTTTTGACTGTGGTTTGACCGTAGTTTGACTTTTAGGTCAACCAATCGATTATTGATTGTTCGGGCCATTGGGTGAGCAATCTTTTGAACCACATCTTGAAAATTGGCATGAGGATTATTTGAGGCATATTAGAGACCATGAGGTCCACTTGAGATGTCAGAACCTGATTTTACTTGAAGAGAAGAAAAAACCCTAGTTGTGAGTTGTTTGTTTAGGAGAGTGTGCATCCACTTAGATCTTGAGTTGTTGATACTTGGGTGAGCTTGAGTATAAAATGTGATGGGAAAATTTTGGGGTATGACAGCATGCACGGTGATACTCTATAAAAATCTTGTCACCTTCCTGCTCGGTCTCCGCCGTCGCCACCAAGTGGTTCTCATACAATTTTCTCAAGCTAGAGAACCGGATATGGCCCCACTTGTCGCCCGACACTCATAATCCGCCATGTTTGAGTCCATACCCAGATAGTCGACCATCCACTTAATCGCCTCGACCCTCTGTATCCGGGAATGGTGCAGCAGCCTCCCTCTGATCGGCAGGTGGAACAGACACCGAACATCGTGCAAGGTGATCGTCAACTCCCCAATAGGAAAGCGGAAAGAAGACGTCTCCTTGTGCCACCCCTCCACGAAAGTCCCCTGCATATCGTGGCTGATAGTGGTATATCCGGTCATGCACAATCTGTCGAGCCCGGAACCAGCTACCACATCATTAAACCACTGGGCCTTTGGTTTAAATAGATCAAAAATCTTCCGCGTGTGGTTCACGAATTTTATCGTCGGCCTTTCCTGTTACAACAAAACAAAAACAAAAAAGATTGCTAGTTAGACCGTTAGGACAAAGTAGAATAAAAAACTAAATAAAAAATGGTTATATTATAAAGGTTAAATTAAAAACAAATACCTCTCCCTCCCAGACACGTCGAGCGACGTGGTCTTGGTAGTAAATCAGCAAGTGTCCCTAGGCCCTCCCGGGTAGCCCTCATCCTCCTCCTTCTCCCCATTCGGAGGGTCAGCATCAGGTATCTCCTCCCCCTCATATCTCACCTCCTCCTCATCCTCCCGTACCTCCTCCTGAAGGGGAGAAGACACTCGAACCAGCCGACTCCTCGATCCAGATGAGGAACCAGCCTCATCCATCTAGACGGGTACTCGTACTCTAGCCCTTCCATGTGTCGATGCCAATTGTGAGGTCCGCTCCCGTCGAGCCAACGTTGTCTGGGTCTCTCTACCTTGTCTAAGTCGTGCGGGTTACCTGCCATTTTCTTGAAAAAACTGAAATCCGTAAGAAGGCGAAACAATCAAGAAAATAAAAAAAAACAATTCTGGGTTCATTTCGGAAGTTCATTCCCAAAACAGGTCATGGAGGTGTTTTCGGAAATGCATTTTCGAAACCCCCCTGCGAACTCCATTTTTGCATAACCTCCACATCTTGCCCTAAGTGCTTCAAAATCAAATTTTTCCTATCTAAACATACTCAGTGCCATATATTAACTTAAACATACTACATTATACTAATTTCTAACACCCCTAATATCAATTTCAATCCTAGATTTAAAGTTGTGAGAACTTACAGATTTGAAGTGATGTTGATGGTGCTTTAGAAGTACTCTTTGAAGGTTGGAGAGCAATTTGATGTTGTTTTGAAGTAGCCTTTGGAGTGTGTAAGCGCAAATGGTTGAGAAATTTTGAAGTTTTGGTGTTTAGGGTAAACTAAAAATGGGGGGAGGTTGTTTTGTTTAAACAACAAAATGCGCGTTTTTTCGGAAATGCATCTCCAAAATGTTGTTTTCGGAGATGCATCTCCGAATTCTTTTTTTTAATAAAAAAAGGTGTTTTTTGAGATGCATCTCCGAAATTACCTTTTTTTTACTTCGGAGATGCACTTTCGAATTATAGGGTCATTTTGAAAATTTCGCCGCGGGTATCCAAGAAGGTTGGGGGTCCATAAAGAAATTGTCTAATTCTGAACCCCTCAATTAATCTATTATTTTTGGGCCCTAATAAGGGGGTCTTATTTTATATCAAATATTTCATATGTACAATTGTTTTTTTCAATTACACCATGTTCATTGCAAACTCCATTGATATGTAACTATTTTTTATTCAACAATCACCACTTATGTCACTGTCATACCTGTTTTACTGCCGTCTTTTATTCTGTTTTATGTTCTATTTTTCTTCAACTAAGGTACTCATATGTCTCCATCTCTTTATGCACTCACAAGTGTTTGTTAAAATGTCGCCGTGAAATTCATACATGTAATTTTGTGTTTGATTAAAAGTATTGTTTGAACTAAGAAAAGAGAATCAAGTATTAGGGTTTATGAGAAGATGAAGAGAAATAGGTTGCGTTCATTTGTTGAAACTTGTGTTACTCTAATGTTGAATTGTTGAAACTGTTTGTTGCTCTAGTGCAAGAAACTTGTTGAAAATCTTTCAAGGGACCCGATTCCTACTTGTTTCGCCAATTTCTTTCAAGGCCCATTCTTTCTCAGCTTTCTTCATCCTTTGATGCCTCCTCCACTAAGACCTTGACATTGGATTCTTTCCCTTGTAGTTTTTTAATCTATATTCCTCTCTTTTTGATGCCTGAAACTCCTTCTTATACGCCATCGAAGTTCTGCCCCCTTGGTCAAAACTTCTCCATTAGTTCTTATCTAGACCTGCCTAGACCCATCTATTAGTAGGGACTTTAGCGGGTAGCTTAAAAGTAACCCTCTTGTTTACTTTAGGATGAGGGATATCTTTCCTTTTTGGGTTCCCCCTCTTGTCGAAAGTAAATGTGTTTGGATTCGAAACCTGTTGATTCCATCCATAGGCATATGGGATCCTTTCGAACATTTCAGACATCTCTCGATCATACACAGCGCCGCACATATGGCATATCAAACACTCAGTTTCAGCCTTGTGACATCGTACAAGGAAACTCAGCAGACTTTCTCCAGGCTTAGGATAAACTTTCAACAACTGGCTTTCTTGCCTCCAGTTGCCTTGGGCTCTGACCCGTTGGGCTTTCTCATATGCTTCAGCAATCCTTCGATTTAGTGACGTATTGCATCTGGGACACAACAACATCCCAACATTCCTCCAGTGGCACCTCCATAAATAGTCATGTAGACTTTCGTCAGCTTTTGGGGAACCAAAACTCGGTTGTCCCCTTTCTAGTTTGAGACACTTTTCGACTTCTTCCATTTCCGAACTTGGCTGGTTCAGGTCCACCATGTTCACTCCTAGGCTAGGACCTTCAACATTCCTCACCTTTTTGAATTTGATTATAAGGACTTCAGTAGCCTCAATCATTCCAACCATGGAGCCCTCAGTAGCCCTTAGTTTGGGAGTACCTGCAGGTGAATTTTTGATAGGGTTGTTAAAAGAAGATATGTTGGTGAGGCTTTCAGTATCTTGCTCTCCAATCATGACTGATCCTTGGACTACCTTGGTTTCGTCTTCTTTGAATCTGATAATGTCCACCATGTTGACATTTACAGGTTTGGGATAGTTTGTCTCAACGATATTGAGGGGGTCAACGTCGACCTTCATGTGGCTTTTGGCTTTCTCGCCAAAATTCAGCCTTCCCTCCTTGATCGCATTATGAATAAGATCCCTGAAAAGAAAATATTGTGAGGTTTTGTGGCCTAAAAAGCTATGATATTTACATGAACCTCTTTTCTTTCGTTGCTCGATCAGAGGAATTTTAATATTAGGAGGCACTCTCATTTGGCCATCTTTTACAAGTAAATTAAAATTTCGTCACATTTGTTGACATCGAATGTGTAGGTTTTCTTAGGGAACTTATCATTTTTCTCTGTTTCGACAGGAATTTTACCATTCGATGGGGTGAGTATTTTACAAGAACATGAGGGTTCCTCTTTCAATTCGGCCAAATCTACTTCGAATTCTTCGAAGTCATCGAAGGTTTATGTGTCTTCTTCTTCGACCTCAACATAAGCTACCCTTTCTTTTTTTATGATTCTTACTTGTTCTGGCCTTTTTAGCCTTCAATCGTTCGACCTGTCAAACTCTATCTGCTAATTGGGTCATATCTCTTAGATATTGGGTATCTAGTTTCTATCGAATAGAAAAATCTAGCTAACCAACAGCCATTTCTACTAATTCGTGTTCGGGCACTACCGTAAAACACCTAGACTTCAATAGAATGAACCTATTTAGATATTCATCTATTGGTTAAGTGAATTTTCTCTTAATGCTGCCTAGTTCTTTGAGACTTATCTTAATTTGTCTCATGTAGAATTGTTCATGGAACAACCTCTCTAATCGAGGCCACGTATCTATAGAATTTAGTGGCAGTGTAGTGAACCATGTAAAAACATTCTTCGTTAATGAACTAGGGAAATATTTCATCCTTAGATTTTCACTATTGGCTAAATCCCTTGCCTCAGTTAAATATATGGTTACGTGTTCGACAATAGATTCACTAGTGTCTCCTAGAAAGTTTGTGAATTTGGGGACTTTACAACCCCTTGGTAATTCGGTTTGCAGAACATATTCTGTCAGAGGGGAGGTATAATTTGGCCTCCTAAAACCTGCATTTAGGCCGTTTTGTGCCATGATTCTTTCAATCATGGTGGTCAGATTATTTTCAGCCACCATGTTATCCTGCCTAATTCTATGGATTTCCTCGTCTGCATTTGGATCCCTGTTAATCATCACTACCCTTCTGGGTTGTTCTTCAGGGATATCTTGCCAAATCCCTGTTGTTCAACCCTTTCCCCCATACCCCTTTCGACAACTTCTTGTCTGGGTGGTCAGACCTAGTTAATGGTTAGTTCTTCTTCCTGTATTTCTAACTGGTCTTGCCTACGTCGAACAGGTGCTCGAGGTGCCCCAAAGAAATCTTCTATGCATGCCATTTGTGTTCACAGTTGCTGATAGGATTGGGTATTTTCTTGGTTAGTCCTATTGACATTTTGGATCAAAGGGGAGAAAATGGTATTCATTTCGCGGGCAAGCACTCTTACCATGTCATAGTTACTATCATCCATTTAGTGTATAAATGCTGCCTGATTATTGGTTGTAAGTATAGGTAATTGGTTTGACAACCCTTGGTTCTGGATACTTCGACCCACATGGTTCATACCAGAACCAGAATTTTGTATTGGCGAAAAGGTTGTCATGGGAAGCTGTGTGTACGTAGATGTACTATTGTGTAGTCTTGACATAAAGGATGTTGGCATCCCGTATTGGGGTTGCTCCCTCCAAGGCCTAAAGTGTTCGAACGCTGGTGGCCTAGGGGTCGTAGGTTGTACTTGATTTCCAACATATGTCAACATAGGCCCAGTTTGTGCATTCTACGGAATTTTTGTTGCACTCACAGAAATGGGCATGGTTGTCGAATTGCTTGTGGGTATAGACTCTGTTGATATAGGCATGGTCTGTGAACCAGGAATTGCAGTTGATGCATTCGTCAAACTCACAATGACTGTGTTTGATCCCTGTGGAGGATTTTGTTCCCCTCAAGTGTTGGTAGTATTAACCATTTTTCGAGTATATTTTCTATTGGGTATAGGTTGGTTATTATTGGCTATCTTACCACTCCTAAGGTTCATACAATAATGGCAAAGATAGACTTACAAAGGAAACAACAAAAGACCCAAACTTGAAGAAAAATAACAACTTATATGTGGTAAAAAAACACTTCGACATTATCCCACTGAGCGTGCTAATTTGTTTACAGTGATTTCTGGTAAACAACCGCTAGTCCTCCAAATTTTATATGTTTGGTAACTTACAGGATCGACTAGATTGATCCTAGGACATGTGTCTAATTTATGTTATACTTGTAATTAAATTCATACTGGGTATCTACTTGTATTGACAAAGGTATTTAAGTTTAAAGGGAAAAAGGATATAAAAGAGAAAGAAAGTAAAAGAACATATGAAAGGGAAAAAACGTTAAAAGCCTCGACTGTAAAGATGGAAGAATTCGATAAAGGTATATAAATGACTTGTATTAAAACAACGAAAATAATATTGAAAATGATACTGATGTTACGCGTACATTCTCAGCAAACTCTTTCTCTTACGCTTGGTACTTGAGTAATTTTGAGTAACTTTTGTATAAATTGAACACACCAAATTCTAACATTAAGACTCTTATTTATACTAATTCGACCCTAATGGTCTCTTCCTAACGAAATGCCACGTTGCTCCTTTGCATGTATTTTGATTTTCTGAGGTTTCCACGCGTCCCTTTGGCTGAAACGAATAACTTCAAAATTTAAATATTCTCGCTCGAAACTTCCGGAACGCAACCAATGTGACATATCGAAATATATATATATATATATATATATATATATATATATATATATATATATATATATATATATATATATATATATACATATATATATATATATATATATATATACATATTTCAAAATATCTTGAATTATCTTTGATCCCTATTTCAAGTCTTCGAAGACATTTTAGTGTAAGCTCCAACTCGACGTAGAGAAAAAGCTCTTATACGAAAAAACTTTTGAGAAATAGCTTTGCATGACCATTTCCTATTTTTTCTTCGAAATATCTCATCTAAAATACTTCGTCTCTAATTGTCGAAATCCCCAGCTAACAGTTGTAACCCGTGTTACGGAACAAACTTATTGATTATATGATGTTTATGAAGATGTGACATTCTTCTAATTGTTTTACGTTTGTTTAATTTATTTAAATTATTCATGAAAAATTGTAGGGTTTTAGAATGGTGTTACAACTTTCACTAAAATACGAGTTGGGCCAATCCAATGGCCTCGGTCTCAATTTTTCACTACTACAGAAGCAAAAGCTTATTTGAGCTTGACTTCTGATTTGGAAGAATATCTTAGCTTTAGAAACATTTGTAAAACCTTTATCTGATGAGTCATTCAACATTCTTCAGAACTGCTGATGTCACTTCAAAAATGGATGAATAGTTCTTCTAATGTGTGTTACGTTGATTCTAATGATTTTCTGGACAACAATCCTTAATCAACCAAAATAGTAAATATGCACACTTAAGAAACTATTAGAGTACAAAATTGTTACATAAAAAATTTAAGTATTGTTATCATCAAAACTAAATAATGAATGCACAACCAAACCATGTTCTAACAAAGATTGTTGAATTCAAGTGTGAGTGGTTAAGTCTCACTTGGACAAGAAAAATGGTGGAAATGTTTAATTTATAAGAGAATAGATCCATACACCTATCAATTTAAGATGTTGGGTGTAGAAATGACATCTCATTCTCTTGTGCTTCTAGAGCATTGGTCTCATTGTTGCTCCTGCCTTCCCATCTCCCCAACACAAAACCCCGTCAAAATTCGCCAACCATCTTTACCTTTTGATCCGCTTTCGCGCGCGGATCAAAAACGAGTTATTTTGAATAAAACCGTAGATAGCGACAAGTGACTCGAGTATCGTTCTCGCGAAGATTCTTTATTATGTTAACCAAAAGTAAAATCGATTTGGGGGAGGGTTGGTTTGGTTGTCGAATTTGAAAAAGTGATTATCAAAAGCGATTATTGAAATAAGCTGTTTTGAAAAAGTGATTATAAAATAAGCCAATCTACCGATCTGATTCCTACCAATCATCGATTATTATAATTTCACCATCCTAAGCGGATTCCATTCCTATTTAGATACAAACTCAATGACAAGCGCGGTGAGGTTTGCGAGATGTGCGATCCTAGTGTCCGAATTAAGCAAACAGGATAAATTATCATGAATTAAGCAAACACGATCGATCAGACACAATACGAATTAAGCAAACATAACGTTTCTATGTTAGGATCATACAATCAACCAAATTGAATCAATATATTTCATACAATTGAATTAAGCATACAAGAATACAAAATATCATTGAAAGGAATTGAAATTAAATTGTAAAATTATAGTAATCTCATAGTATTGGAACCTGAACATGGTAAATCGAATCAGATGGATTAGTTCTCCATGAAATCGTACAAAACTCAAATTTTCTTGAATACTGTTCCTGATGACCCAAGTGGGTCGAATTACCAAACCCGGCCAACTAGTAACGACCCAAAAACTAAAAATTAAATAGTGCTGCAGCTTCAAACGCAAATCTGGGAAAATTAGGTTCCGAATATGACTTTGACTCCAACACGAAAGTCATAGATCTCTTTCTCAGCTTTCCGGCAATTATAAGAACGCCTCAACCGGATTCTTGGAACTCCAGTTATGAACGTTTCCGTGCAGACTGCTAAAGCTAAAAAATAAGGTGCGAAAATCAAATTAAACCAAAAACAGAATAAAATATGAAAACATAATAAAACATAATGAAAATTCTAGTAACTCACGCTCGATGTCTTGCTGGATGTTATGACATCCACAATTACACAACACAGATAATTAAAACAGAAACGCATAAAAATAATAAAGAACACACAGAATTGTTTACCCAGTTCGGTTCAAACAATCTACTCTGGGGGCTACCAAGACAGGGAGGGAATCCAATATAAGTATAATAATTCGGAGTTAAACTCCCTCGTTTACAACTCCTCACTTAAAACCTACCCAATGTAATTCCAATCTATTCCTAGACCTGAGTATATCCACTCACTCCCCCTCAATCACAACAGTGATTACAAATAAACATTACACAAATTCAGAGAGAAGACACACTTCAAAAACACACCTTGATCTGCTTAAAAGCTTCAATCAAGAGGCACACATTCGTGCTTAAAAGCTTAGAGTGACAATTAACACAAACAACCTATTCCAACGCAATCACCAAAGACAGTTGCTTGGAGTACAAGAGACAGCTACTGAACTATGGTTCTTCACAATTAACAATTTACTCTCTCTGTGTTCCAAATTAGGATTGCAGACTTTTTATATGCAGCTCTTGGGCCTTGTGCTTTTTTAGAAACAAATTAGGGTTAACCAAGTTAACCTAATTTACACGCCATCTGGTTGTTACAGAATGCACTCTCAGCAAAATCTTCTGGACGAAATATTCTGCACACAATAAAAGGTTTCCTAAATTGTAGATTGAGAGAAATAAGGAAACACAATTAATAAAATATAACAGCTCCTGCTGTCACACAAGGATGTCATGACATCGGTCATGACATTCACTACAGAACCTGTATTAGCTTAACACATATGCAGAAAGAATATCAAACATGTCATGACATTAGTCAAGACATTAAACACTCAGGTATGTTTTACCACAAATGCAGCCAACATGAAAACATCTTCAATCTCCCCCTTTGGCAAATTTTTTGCTAAAACAATATGTCACACCATATCAAAGAAACACTTGCAGCAGAAACAAAGCAACCAAAACACAATCAGAGTAATCAGAGCTAATACAGTGCAGACAACATACACCACCAGTATGCACACAGTGCTCAAACATATCAAAACCAACCACACCACCAGAGCAGCACAAGCACAAACAGATCAACACAAAAATAATAAGTACTTCAGATTTGTTGATCACACAACCACCATACTTGTTGTTCTGGGGTGACATTACTACTTCTCCCCTTGTTTGGCTACAAAAGTTGCCAAAGCAAACTACTGTCTACTCCCCAAATTCTTTTGGTTCTGGGGTGATATTTTCTTGATCTTCTTACAGCTCTTGGGATTTGGTTCCGAACAATAATCTCCTTTTGGAGAGCATTTTGGATATTTATTGAAGAGCATTCATCAATTCCAGAGGCTCTGTTTGTCTTAATGTGCACAACTGAGTTCTCAGCATATTTTGAAGTTAAGACATCTATTTTGACATTGTCATATTCTACTGAGGTAGCAGACTCACCTCCTTCTACAACATCCCCCATTATTGTCTTGTTCTTGCTTGTAACAGGAATGCACTTGTCCTTTTTTGTGATGTTTATCTTGACTAGGTTTCCTTCTTCTAGAGCTTCCTATTTTCTTTACAGCCTCCTCCTCATTTTTGTCATGGCTTGAGTGTTTAGTGTTCACACATGACTTCCGCTGTGATGGCTTTATCTTGGTCAGTTTTTCCTGTTGTGGGGTATTTCTTTTGGTAGATGGCTGAGTTTCAGTACACGAGAACCTCAAGTGACCTATCTTACCACATTGATAGCATTTCTTGGCTGAGACAAGTGTGTGTTTTCCCGAATGTTGAGGCTCTTGATTGAGCTTCTTTCTCTTCTTTGTGTCTCGCAGTTTTCCCTCTAGGTCAACAATGTTTATCATGAGATTTACTCTTTCTTCTTGCAACAGCGAATAAGCATTTTTATACACTGTCAGTCTCTTGTTCAGTTCTCCATTTAGTAGACACACCTTAGAGTATCCAGCAGCAAGTTCTTCGCTGGTGAGTTCTTCAATATAAGTCTCATCATCAGACTCATCCACTTCTTCTGTCTGGATCTTTGTTCTGGGAACATGAACCTCCAATTTGTTAGTTCTTTCTTGATCCTTTTACTCATTTTTTTCTTTGGCCATGGGCTAAGTAGTCATTAACTTGGAGTTTTTAGGCTCCCATAGATAACAATTATTCTTAGATCTGACTCCCTTCATGACTTCTTCATTTTCTTTATTGGTAACAATACACTCTTCTTTAGTGAACCTGACATAGAGTCCTTCATCACATAGTTGGCTGATGCTTATAAGATTTGCAGCCAGTCTTTGAACAAGTAAAACATTATTTAGATTAGGAACAACCTGACCTTCTATCTTGCCAACACCTCTGACTTCTCTTATTTCTCCATCACCAAGAGTCACATAGTTGGTTCCCTCAAGTTTGAGGTCTACTAGTGAGTTCTTTCTCCCAGTCATATGATTTAAGCAACCACTGTCAAGGTACCAATCTTCTTTGGCAGGGATTCTTAGAAAGGTGTGTGCTATTAGAGCAACATTCTAAGCCACCCACCGTTGCTTTCTATTACAGGTATCATATTCAGGTTTGGCTTGATGAATTTGATCTGGATATCCAAATAGTCTGAAACAGAATGGCTTTATGTGACCAAATCTTCCACACTGATGACACCTCCATTTTTGGAATTTTTTGTTTGAATGCCTCCTTCTTCTGTTTCCTTGATGTTGACATTGGAGCTGACATCTGGTTGGTCACACAAGTTTTGGGCTTTTCTCTCCTGAACCTATAGGTGAATCCCTCTTTAGCCACAAATCCTACCCCGGACATGTCTCCTATTCTTTGTCCATACTCCAGAATTTCTTCTAGAGTATCAGTTCCATTGTTCAGCATTTTGAAGGACTTTGTCATTTGATCAAGTTTGTAGTTCAACAAGCTTACTTCACTACTAAGAGAGTCTATGGTTGCAAGATGTGTATTCTTCTCCGTTTCTAACTCTCTTATGATTATCTCTTGCTTTTCCACTTGTATGCAGACTTCAACATTCTTTATACACAAGTTCTTGTATGAGGCAGCAAGTTCATCAAAGGTTAGCTCATCATCACTGGAATCATCATCAGATTCATAGACTCTTGTTGGAACTGTGACATGTCTTACAGTTTCTTCTCCAGAATCTGAGTCTTCATCAGACCAAGTGACAAACAGTCCTTTCTTTTGCTCCTTGTAGTAGGTAGGACATTCAGCTCTTATGTGTCCAAATCCTTCACATCCATGTCACTGAACCCTTTTCCCTTGATTGGGCTTCTCCTCAGCTTTGAGTCTTCTGCTTGAGTCATAGGTCTGACTGATGTCATTGGAAGTGTTCTTGACATTGGGTCTAGACTTCTGATCAACCCTTTTAATAAGTCTGTTGAATTGTTTTCCAAGCATGGCTATGGCTTCTGATAGATTTTCATCACTTCCACCATTGCTTTCTCTTGAATTATCATCTGTGTTGGAGACAAAAGCTATGCTTTTGTTCTTCTTTTCAACAGGCTCACAGATACTTAACTCAAAGGTTTGTAGAGAGCCAATGAGTTTGTCCAGCTTCATGTTGCTGATGTCTTGGGCTTCCTCTATGGAAGTCACCTTCATATCAAATCGCTTAGGCAGTGATCTGAGGATCTTTCTTACCAATTTTTCCCCAGAAATTTTTTCTCCTAAGGCTCCTGAGTTATTAGAAATCTCAAGGACATTCATATAGAATTCATAAATGGTTTCATCCTCTTCCATCATAATATTTTCAAACTTAGTGGTAAGCATTTGAAGTCTCGACATCTTTACCTTGGATGTGCCTTCATGTGCTGTTATGAGAATATCCCAAGCTTCTTTAGCTAGTTCATAATGTTGCACAAGCCTGAATATGTTCTTGTCCATTCTATTGAACAAGGTACTTAGGGCCTTGGAATTGCCCAAAGCTAGCTCTTCTTCAGTTTTGTTCCATTGAGCTTCAGGAATTAGAACAGTGGTTCCATCTTCCATAACCTTCTCAGGATGTTTCCATCCGCTTTCCACAGCTCTCAAGGCCTTGATGTCCATAGACTTTATGACTGCTACCATACAAGGTTTCCAGTAGTCATAGTTAGAGCCATCCAGGATGGGTGGTCTATTCCCAAACACTAGCAGTTTCTTCTCCATAGTACCAGAATTTTGTTATCCCAAGATCTCACCCAGATGTAAACAGGCAGGGTGCCTTCTCTAATGCCAATGGAAAATTCTAGTAACTCACGCTCGATGTCTTGCTGGATGTTAGGACATCCACAAGTACACAGCACAAATAATTAAAACAGAAACGCATAAAAACAATAAAGAACACACAGAATAGTTTACCCAGTTCGGTTCAAACAACCTACTCTGGGGGCTACCAAGCCAGGGAGGGAATCCAATATAAGCAGAATTAATTTGGAGTTAAACTCCCCCGTTTACAACTCCTCACTTAAAACCTACCCAATTTAATTTCGATCTATTCCTAGACCTGAGTATCTCCACTCACTCCCCCTCAATCACAACAGTGATTACAAATAAACATTACACAAATTCAGAGAGAAAACACACTTCAAAAACACACCTTGATCTGCTTAAAAGCTTCAATCAAGAGACACACATTCGTGCTTAAAATCTTAGAGTGACAATTAACATAAACAACCTATTCCAATGCAATCATCAAAGACAATTGCTTGGAGTACAAGAGACAGCTACAGAACTATGGTTCTTCACAATTAACAATTTACTCTCTCTGCATTCCAAATTAGGATTGCAGACTTTTTATATGTAGCTCTTGGGCCTTTGGCTTTTTTAGAATGCGCTGTCAGCAAAATCTTCTGGACGAAATATTCAGCACACAATAAAAGGTTTCCTAAATTTTAGATTGAGAGAAATAAGGAAACACAATTAATAAAAATATAACAGCTCCTGCTGTCACACAAGGATGTCATGACATCGGTCATGACATTCACTACAGAACCTATATTAGCTTAACACATATGCAGCCTGTATAACACAATATCAAACATGTCATGACATCAGTCAAGACATTAAACACTCAGGTATGTTTTACCACAAATGCAGCTAACATGAAAATATCTTCATATAAGAATAATCAAAATAAAGTAAAGAAATGCCAAAGTAAAAATATAGGAGAATGTGCATAAAGATGCACTGATCAAATTCCCCCACACTTGAACTTTTGCACTCCGAGCAAAATAAAATCAAAACAAAGAAAGCACAAACACATCAACAGTTACTCATTCCAGGCCAAAAGTCTTCTTCGGTTAAGTTTGCATCGATAGGTACTAATCTTGCATACTAAGGATATCGTAAGAACACTAAACCATAGTTATGCAGACATAAGCCTCATAAATACACAAACCAATTCAAATCATATTATTATACCATAGCCTAACTTACTCATCCTTTTTTCTCTTTTTCATTAAGGCGCAATCACATTAAGCTCGTTATCTCCACACACTTATAGCAAGACGACTGATTAGTGACTCTGATCCTTTTCTGCACGGTGTTCTGGTACTTACGTGACATAACCCTTTCTTACTCAGTTGTAGTTGCGGGGGATCTGGCCGTAATCCTCCCTACCAAGTTCAGCACCTGAAACCGCTGAACCAACTAAGAAAGAGTCTTATTTTCAACTTTTTCTTTTGAAGGTTCCACAACCGTTAGGTTAAGTGACCAGGTGAAGGTCATTAAACTTAGAAGGTGCATTCCTTTTTTCTTTTTCTATTTTTTTCGGAACACTCACTTATATTCATCGGCTTCCCTGCGTAAAGTGTGTGAGAGATGGTGCCGACTGGTGAAATAAACTACTCAAGAGCTATCAGAGAATGAGAATTTAAGGCTAAAACATAATAAAAAATTCAAATCAATTTCCATATGCAGGAGACTTACAGTGTTAAAACGATACCGATCTTGTGAATTTTTCCCAAGTCTCTGCAAACTCGACTCAAATCAGTCTATAGCCTAAAACTTTCAAGAACATGCATTTTTTTATTTTTTTAATGACTAAAATTAAACAAAAACAAAGAAAACACATGATTCCCTCCCCCCCACACATAAATTAAGCATTGCCCTCAATGAAAGGACATTACTAATAAAGTAGAGAGAAGGAAAGAAAGACTCCTAGATCAAGTTGCGGTGTAGTTAGGTGCTTCCAAAGAAAGCTCCTTTATGCTGACATCTTCAGGCACCGAACTTTCATGGAATAACTTCAAACGCTGCCCGTTAACCTTGAAGACTTTGTTAGTATCTGCACTTTTTATTTCTACTGCACCATGAGGGAAAACATTAGTAACAACAAAAGGGCCAATCAATTTGGATCGAAGTTTCCCAGCCATAAGCTTATGGCGGGAGTTAAACAGTAAAACCTATTGGCCTACAGAAAATTCCTTCCTAGAAATCATCTTATCATGGAAGTGCTTATTTTTCTCTTTATAAATCCTAGAGCTCTCATAAGACTCTAATCTAAGCTCTTCCAACTGTTGTAATTGGAGTTTTCTTTCAATACCTGCTTGTTGCATCTCCAAATTGCAACTTTTCACCACCCAAAAAGCACGGTGTTCTATCTCAACAGGAAGATGACATGCCTTACCAAAAACAAGTCGATAAGGAGACATCCCAATGGGTGTCTTGATAGCTGTTCTTTGAGCCCAAAGTGCATCTTCTAGACGACGGATCCAGTCTTTCCTTTTTGGCTGCACCATTTTCTCTAAAACCTGTTTGATCTCCCTGTTTGAGATCCCAGCTTGCCCATTAGTATGTGGGTGATATGCAGTAGAGACTCTGTGCACAACTCCATACTTCCGGAGTAAAGCTTCCATGGTGCAGTTACATAAATGAGTGCCTTGGTCGCTTATGATAGCTCTCGGTATTCCAAACCTGCAAAAGATATTAGACCTGACAAAATCTGCAACAACTATAGAATCATTAGTCCTAGTGGGGATAGCTTCCACCCACTTTGAAACATAATCCACAACAAGTAAAATGTAAAGGAAACCAAATGATACAGGAAAAGGACCAATGAAATCGATTCCCCATATATCAAATACCTCACAGAAAAGCATAGGCTGCTGAGGCATTTCACTCTTGCGGGTGATGTTTGTACCTGTTATCTGATACTCTTTACAAGTGCGGTAAGTCTCAAAAGCATCCTTAAAAGTAGTTGGCCAATAGAAACCTGAATCAAGGACTTTTCTCGCAGTCTTTTGCAGACCAAAGTGTCCGCCGACTTGAGATGCATGAGAAAATATCAAAATAGATTCAATCTCATTGTCGGGAACACATCTCCTGATTACCTGATCACTACCAAACTTCCATAGATATGGATCATCCCAAACATAATATTTGGCATCACTCTTGAGTTTGTGAACCTGTGATCTAGATGCACCAGTAGGAAAAACACCAGCAACAAGAAAATTAACAATGTTAGCAAACGAAGGTGTAATCTCATGCAAAAGAAATAGCTGCTCATCAGGAAAGTCATCCTGAATAGGAAAAGGGTCTTCATCTCTCTCTATCCTGCTCAAGTGGTCAGCCACTAAGTTCTCAGCTCCACTTTTGTCTTTAATCTCGACATTAAACTCTTGGAGCAACAACATCCACCGAATCAATCTCGGTTTTGCATCCGGCTTCTTTAGCAAGTACTTTAAAGCTGCATGGTAAGTAAAAACAACAACCTTGGAACCTAGCAAATAAGATCTTAATTTGTCAAGAGCAAAAACAATAGCTAGCAATTCTTTTTCAGTGGTAGTGTAATTTGATTGTGCAGAATCTAAAGTCCTAGAAGCATAGTAAATAACATGGGCAACCTTGTCAACTCTTTGTGCAAGGACAACCCCAACAGCATAATTAGAAGCATCACACATAAGCTCAAAAAGGAGGGTCCGGTCAGGGGGCTGGATGATGGGAGCTGAGGTCAATGCTTTCTTCAAGGAGTCAAACGCTTGTTTACATTTGTCATCGAAGCTGAAGGTGACATCATTCTTCAACAAGTTTGACAGCGGGAGAGCTATCTTGCTGAAATCCTTGATGAAACACCTGTAAAAACCTGCATGACCAAGAAAAGAACGAATCTCGCGAACGCAAGAAGGGTAAGGCAGTGTAGAAATCACATCAATCTTAGCAGGGTCAACGGAAATTCCTTTTTCATAAATAATGTGACCAAGAACAATTCCCTGCTCAACCATAAATTGACATTTTTCATAATTCAAAACAAGGTTAGTCTCGATGCATCTTTCTAAAATCAAGCTTAAACTGTTCAAGCATGCATCAAAAGAGGAATCATAGAGAGTGAAATCGTCCATAAAGACTTCCATGCAGTTTTCAATGAAATCAGAAAAGATGCTAATCATGTATCGCTGGAAAGTGCCAGGAGCATTGCAAATACCAAAAGGCATCCTCCTGTAAGCAAAGGTACCGAAGGGACAAGTAAAAGTGGTCTTTTCTTGATCCTCCGGTGCAATATAAATCTGAAAATAACCTGAAAAACCATCAAGAAAACAGTAGTGTGATTTACCAGCTAGCCGTTCAAGCATTTGGTCAATGAACGGTAAAGGAAAGTGATCCTTTCTAGTAGCCTAGTTCAATCTCCTGTAGTCAATACAAACTCTCCAGCTATTCTGAACTCTAGTGGGAACAAGTTCATTCTTTTCACTTTTTTGCCACTGTGAGTCCAGATTTCTTGGGTACAACTTGCACTGGGCTTACCCATTTACTGTCAGAGATAGAATAAATGATACCTGCTTGCAAGAGTTTGGTTACCTCTTTTTTCACAACATCAAGAATCAAAGGATTAAGCCTCCTTTGTGGCTGTCTTACTATTTTCGCTCCATCCTCAAGTAAAATCCTGTGCATGCACATCGAAGGACTAATACTTGAAAGGTCGGCTAATGTCCATCTGATTGCCTTCTTGTATTTCCTCAAAACCTGCAAAAGCTTGTGTGCTTGATCGAAATCAAGGTTAGAAGAAATAATAACCGGAAGTTTTTCGTCACTTCCCAAGTAGGCATATTTCAGGTTCTCAGGGAGCTCTTTTAGCTCTATGGACGGGGGCTGCTCGATGGACGAAGTGCTCAGGGCAGCCGGGATGTCAAGGGCATCTACTGCAAAAACAACTTCATCGGAAACAACTTCACCTGTAGGGAACACATCAGCCTGTAAAGCATTATAAATCTCAGCACATACAACACACACGTTAGTGTCAGTACAGTCAGAACAATGATAAACATCATCAAATGCAGATAAGGATGGAAAATCAAGTGAAAACAATTCAGAGCAAGTGTCATCAACCAATCCAGAGATTAAATCAATATTAAAAACCGAATGCTCCTCCACAGGGTGTTTCATGGCATCGAAGATGTTAAATTTTGCAACGATGTCACCGAATTCCATGGTTCCATCATCAACATCAACTTTTGTCTTCGCCGTTTTCATGAACGGTCTGCCTAAGATGATGGGAGCCTTGCTTGACTTAGTTTCTCCTTCTATGTCCAGAATATAAAAATCTGCAGGAAAAATTAAATCGTTAACTTAAACAAGGACGTCTTCCACTATGCCGGTGGGACGTGCATTACTCCTGTTCGCCAGTTGAACGATTAAACCTGTATGCTGCACGGGACCAAGGCAAAGGTTATTATAAATAGAAGTAGGCATAACATTAATGCCCACTCCTAAATTAAGCAAACAATTATCGAATTTCTTATCCCCGATGGTACAAGGAATAGTAAAAGTTCCCGGGTCCTTGCACTTTTGTGGAAAGACCTGAGAGATGGATGAAACATTTTGCTCGGGTCGAATGAAAGCAGAGATGCTTCTTCCCAAGTTGACTCTGTCACTTCCTTTCACTTTCCTCTTGTTTGTACACAGATCCTTCAGAAACTTTGCATACCTTGGCACTTGCTTAATCACATCAAGAAGAGGAATGTTTACCGCTACTTCTCTGAACATATCCAAAATTTCTTTTTCTTTGTCTCCCTCATCAATTCTTTTATTTTTTTGAAATCTATGTGGGAAGGGGACTGGTGGTATATACTCTTTTTCTTTTTTTTCAGTCTCTACCACAATAGAAGAAGGAGAAGACAGTTCAGCTGGAGGAGGTTCAGAAGAAGAAAGTTCAGATGTTACCTCAATGATTTTTTTATTCTTTTCAGGGGCTGTTTCTGTAACTTTTCCGGATCGTAAAGAAATAGCACTCACATTAGCATTAGGACCATTCGGATTGACAACTGTTTGGGCTGGAAGTTGGTTCGAACCTTGAGCTTGCATGTTATTTATTTGAGTAGCAAGTTGTCCCATCTGTGTGTTCAAGGTCTGAATGCTAGCATCGGTCCTTTGTTGGAACTGGAGGTTGTTCACGGTCATTTGTTTAACAAGATCCTCTAAGGATGGTCCGGAAGTAGCTGGAGGGGTGTGATGTGGTTGGGGTAATGGTACAGTCAGTTGTTGTTGGGCGGGCTGCTGATTTCCATATCGAAGGTTGGGATGATTCCTCCAATTGGGATGATATTTGTTGGTGGACAGGTCAGGGGTGTTGTTGTTATACCTATTCTGGTTGTAAAGATTAGCTTCATAAGCTGGAGGAAGCTCGGTAATAGATTCATCTTGCAACATTGGACAGGTATCGGTCGAGTGCTCATGAGAAGTACAAATACCACACACAGTTGTTGTTTGAGGTTTTGTTACTGTCAGTTGTTTGACTAATGTGGTCATCTCATCAATTCTGGTTTCTAAAGCTTTGTTGGACGAACTCTGAATTTGATGCACACCCTTGGTCTGGACAGAATTGGTTCGAGTGGTGAATTGCTGTGAATTTAAGGACATATTTTCAATGAGTGCTCTGGCAGCAGCTGGAGTTTTGTCAAAAAATGCTCCACCACTAGCAGCATCAAGAATGTTTCTATCCATAGGTAACAACCCCTCATAAAAGTATTGAATGAGTAGTTGCTCGGTAATTTGGTGTTGAGGGCAGCTGGACACTAATTTCTTGAATCTATCCCAGTACTCAGCTAGTGACTCATTGTCTTTTCTAATACCATAAATCTCTTTTCGGATTGAAGCAGCTCTTGAAGCAGGAAAATATCTCTCCAAGAACACTCTTTTCAGAGCATTCTAGCTTGTGATTGAATTTGGTTCGAGATCATATATTCAGTCCTTTGCTGCACCCTGCAATGAAAAAGGAAAAGCTCGAAGTTTGATATGATCTTCAGTGATCCCTTCAGGCTTCAATGGTGTAGAACACACCACCTGGAATTCCTTCAAATGTTTGTGCGGATCCTCACCTGCAAGATCATTAAACTTTGGCAACAAGTGTATTAAACCCGATTTTAATTCAAAAGGAACAGCAACATCATCATATTCAATACACAACCCATTATAATTTACATCAGGGGCTGCAAGTTGCCTTAAGGTTCTATTGTCAGCCATTTCAAAAACGAATTCAGAATCGGAATCAAATAAGTTATGCAAATAACCAGACTCGGAATCAGACTCCACTATGGGTGGTGAAGGTGAACTATTGCTAGCCTCGCCTGCTCTACGAAGTGTGTGCAAGGTTCTCTTTACTTCAGGATAAAAAACAACAAGTTCAGAACAGCAAGACCTAGTAGCCAGGACTAATACACAGCAATGCAGCAACAATCGTGAAAATGCCAACTGTGTCCCTAAAAGTCAAGAACAAACACAATGGAGGAAAATGATTAAAAATTATTCAGAAAAATCTAAAAACACAATTTAATCTAATTAGGCAGAATAAGAATTTTGATAATTTTTTTGGATTTTTTCGACTCTATGAAAACAGTAAATAATTCATTAAAAATAGTAAAAAGCCTTTTTTCGCGATTCAGAAGGTTTGTCACATAACTAATACGTAGTAAGTGAGTTTTGACGAGGGAATTATTTTACACCTAACTGTTGGGACAGATTTTCGAAACGATGCAATTTTCCCAAAAACCGATTTTTTTTAGATTTTGGCTTCTAAAACGCAAATTGGGCGAAACCGCGAGGGAACTAAGGCCTAAAGGCGTGGACACTAAACCTATGACTTTAAAAACGATTAATAATAATAAGAATCCCCGGCAACGGCACCAATTTGATCCGCTGTCGCGCGCGGATCAAAAACGGGTTATTTTGAATAAAACCGTAGATAGCGACAAGTGACTCGAGTATCGTTCTCACGAGGATTCTTTATTATATTAACCAAAAGTAAAATCGATTTGTTGGGGGGTTTGGTTTGGTTTTCGAATTAGAAAAATTGATTATCAAAAGCGATTATTGAAATAAGCTGTTTTGAAAAAGTGATTATTAAATAAGCCAATCTACCGATATGATTCCTACCAATTATCGATTATTATAATTTCACTATCCTAAGCGGATTCCATTCCTCTTTGGATACAAACTCAATGGCATGCGCAGTGAGGTTTGCGAGATGTGCGAATTAAGCAAACACGATCGATCAAACACTGTACGAATTAAGCAAACGGGATAAATTATCATGAATTAAGCAAACACGATCGATCAGACACTGTACGAATTAAGCAAACATAATGTGTATATGTTAGGATCATACAATCAACCAAATTGAATCAATATATTTCATACACTTGAATTAAGCATACAAGAATACAAAATATCATTGAAAGGAATAGAAATTACATTGTAAAATTATAGTAATCTCATAGTATTAGAACCTGAACACGGTAGATCGACTCGGATGAATTAGTTCTCCATGAAATTGTACAAAACTCAAATTTTCGTGAATAGTGTTCCTGATGAACAGTACCGCGACTGCTAGACCTATTAGGAATCAGCCAATAAACGTTTATGACCCAACTGGGTCGAATTACAAAACCCGGCCCACTAGTAACGACCCAAAAACTGCAATATGAATTCGACTCCAACACGAAAGTCGTAGCTCTCTTTCTCAGCTTTCCGGCGATTATTAGAACGCCTCAATCAGATTCCTGAAACTCCAGTTATGATCGTTTCCGCGCAGACTCTAAAGCTGAAAAATAAGGTGCGAAAATCAAATTAAACCAAAAACAGAATAAAATATGAAAACATAATAAAACATAAGAATAATCAATATAAAGTAAAGAAATGCCTGAGTAAAAATATAGGAGAATGTGCATAAAGATGCACTGATCACCATTCTAAAGTAAGTTGGTATAAATATTTAAAGACAATTTATTTTACTAAAAAGGTATTGAAGTTTCTTTTTATTTATTTTTTGGAAGAGAATGTTCTGAAATAATTTTTGGTTTTTAAAGTCGATATCAACCCTTTTTTTTTAGTTAAGAATCCATTGGATTTTTATATAATTACTCTTTTAGAATGTGTGAATTGGACCTAACTCACTCTTATAAGACTGACTAACTTGTAAGTTGATAGTTTAAGTTAGAGTTGTTCAAAAAATTCAAGAACTGAACCAAACCGCCAAACCAAACTGAACTAAAGTTAAAATAACTAAACCATTAAGTTTGGTTAGTGAATCAAACCGTAGTACACAAACAGTTATAGAATCGAATCGAAATCGAATCTAACCAAAACCGAAAATGAAAAATACTTAAAACAATTTTTTTTTAAATAAAAAAATAGCTTAACGGTTCGGTTTCTAAAAAAATAGCTTTTAATCGTTTGGTACGGTTCGAAAATTCGAAACGACATACCAAACTAATGATTTTGGTTCGGTTCTTTAATAAACGGTTCGGTTTTTAAAATATTATCTTTTAATGGTTTGGTACGGTTCAAAATTTCAAAACGACATACCAAACTAATGATTTTGGTTCGGATTGATTTTTAGTAAATTGAATCGTTTCAGTTCAATTCGAGGAAATTTTTACTATAATCTAATTTGATTAGATTAGATTTTTTCAAGAACTATACCATAAACAACCCTAATTTAATTGTTTTAAACATTACACATGTCATAGCTATAAGAAGTGTGATTAAATCTACTCGTTTAAATTCAATGCAATAAAAGTGTTGGAGATTGTTATTAAACAATATGGAAATTCCAACATACATCAAAATAAACTTGATGATCAATCTCACACTCAAATTATATTCTTTGAGAATGGTTAGTTGATATGTTTACCGGTTAAAATTATACTCCCTCCGTTCCTTTTTAAGTGTCGTTTTAGAAGAATTTTTTTGTTTCTATTTAAGTGTCGTTTTATAATTTAATGTTATAATTTGTCAATTATACCCTTAACTCTACCTCATATTTTTTAATTAGTTATTGGAAAAAGAGAGTATATGAATGAATTTAATTGGAAAGAGAAAAATAAATAAGGGTATGATAGGAAAAGTAACTCTAACAATCCACTATCTTGGTTGAAGAGCTTTTTGCTAAAATGACACTTAAAAAGGAACGGAGGGAGTACTAATTTAAAGTTAGTTTAAGTTTTTTTTTTTTTTACAAGAAGTTAGTTTAAGTTATAACTATTGAGAAATGGAAATGTCAAGCATCCACGTCCATGACGCTCAATTTGGTGGTATAAATGAACCCATTTAATATATTATATTTTTTCACACTTTCCAATTATTTAAGCAACTAAATTATATTTTTTAAATATCCATAACAATCTTTTAAAACTCTAAACTAAATCCTATTAATCTTACAATTTACAATGTAGCAACTAAGTTATAACAATCTTTGCAATTATATTCTAGAGTTTTAGTGCACAGACGATGTAAAATAATTTTACACTGTCATTTAATTAAGATTTATCAATCAATCATATCATATAACTTTTTAAAACATAATAGTATAACTTAGCACTTAACAAAATAGTGATTGATTGACAGTGTAAAATTATTTTACACTGTCATTGCATATCCTTTTTTTCTCTTTTTATACTTGTATGTATGACTCCATCAAATTTTTGTAAAAATTCAAATAAGTCTAAACCATATTGATTTTGTTCGATTTTATTTTTAAAAGTCAATGAAATCAAACCAAATTACTCTTTTTTTTTAACAGTTCAAATAATTTTTAACGTTAAAATCGCTCAAAACCACGTCACAAACACCTCTTACTTGACAAATGTTTTATTGCTAATTACAAAAGAAATATTTGATATTGATAAATAAATTTTTTTTTACAAATATATTATTGATAAATATTAAAGGAAAAAAGAGACAAATATATGTAAAAAACATGGGAACCACATCTATTTTAAATACTTATAAAACACGAGACAAAAAATCAAATTTTCTTAAAATTGTACAAAATAATTTTAACAATTTAATACAAGTATTTAAAACTAAATTAGGATAATTACTAATCCATTTCATTGCGTTGCAAATGTATATCATTCGATATAAAACTTATTTACTATTGTTTTAAGTATTTGACTGTAATTATGTAACTTAAATTTTATATATATTTTTTAATTACTCAAATATATTATTTATTATATATTTTACTAGCTTTAGACATGATAGATAATAACTAGCAAGATACCCGTGCGTCCGCACGGGTAAATTTATTTGATTGTATATAGATTTTATTTGAATATGTATATAAATTTAAAATGAATTATTTAATTATAAAATGAATAATAATAATAATAATATAAATTTAATTTTGATATTTGAAAATAAAAAATTTGTATCTCAAATAAAGGAAATTGTTAATTAAAATAAAATATGTATTTTACAGATAGTGACCCATGAAAAAAATAGATATTTTGACATTCGAAAATAAAAATTTGTGTCTCAAATAAAGATAATTGTTAATTAAAATAAAATATATATTTTGCTCATAGTGACAAAATTTGAAATTTTGAGATTTTAAAAATAAGAATATTATGTCTTAAATAAAGATTATTTTTAACTAACATAAAATATGTATTTTGCTGATAGTGGTCCGTGAGAAAAATAAAATATTTTGACATTCGAAAATAAAAATTTGTGTCTCAGATAAAGACAATTGCTAATTAAAATAAAATATGTATTTTGCTAATAATGGTCTGTGAGAAAATAAAATTTTGGCCTTTTAAAATAAGAATTCTCTATGTCAAATTAAGACAATAAAATTGGTATTTTGCTCTTAGTGCCCGTGAGAAAAATATTTTTTTTTTTAACATTTGACAATAGTTTTTTTTAATTATGATAAAATAATTATATATTTGGTTAAGTAAATTTTTATGTGTTGCTATTCATTCAATTTATTTATTTATGCTTAAAAAATAAAAAGAGAAAGAGAAAATGAAAAGAAAAAAATTAAAATGAAAGTGGAAAGTGTAGAAAAGAGAAATAGTAAGTGAAAGAGTGAGAAGTAGATGAAAAAGTGAAAGTTAAAAAAGTATCAAATAAGAAATTGACACTTGGTAGCATTTGGTTGAAAAGTAAGGTGAATTAATTGAGGGATTAATTTTTACTATTTTAACCTTTTGCAAGTGTAAAAAAATTTAAAGTGAAAGGTATTATTGGTAATTTGCAGGCATATTCTTTTAATGGGTAGATAGTTGATAGTTGATAGTTGATGATATTCAAAACAAACCCTCACGAGGTGTTTGTCTAGTTATTGGTTAAAAAAGAAAAAGAAATTCAAAATCTCCCAAAGCATCGTGCCTGCCTGCAGAATGCAATGTTATATTAAAAGTATTGCAAATGCATTAAAATAGTAGTAATAATTTCTGGCATGCGTGGCTTTCTAAATTTAAACCACCCCGATAATGGGGCTCTTATAACTATTGATAATCAAGGTCATGGTCGTCGCCCGACAAAAAGCTAAATGATAGTAAGTGTCTGTCTTCGTCGGCCGAGAAAAAGCTACTCCAACCAATTAAGTGAGCCCAACATGGTTTACCGCAATTATTAGTAGAGAAGTCCATTTTTCACCAACACTTCCACATTCTTCCAAAAATACATGGGATGCTCTTATTCATTACCAACAATGGCTTTCTTTTTCTTCTTCCGTCTCTTTTTACTCCTTCCTTTCTTCTTTCATTCGTTTTCTCTCGGAGCCACTCTTCACGACGATGAAGGTACGTACATATCTCATATCATGTATTATCCATATCGCATGTTTTTGTTGTTCTAACCTTTTGTTTAATTATTTCAGTGAAAGCTTTGATAGACATAGCCAAAACACTTGGGAAGAATGATTGGAACTTCAGTGTAGATCCATGTAGTGGAAGGAACAACTGGATATCGACAACTCAATCACCAGGTTTTGAAAATGCTGTTACTTGCAATTGCTCTTTTCAAAATAACACTCTCTGCCATGTTGTTAGCGTGTAAGCATACTCTTCCTCTTTCTTACTCTCCATCATCTATTATAATTTTTTTTAGTTTTTAATTTTGTTAATATATGTAGTATTATATTTATATTCGGTTAGTATTTTTTTGTTTTTAATGATTTCTAGAGCAAAAAGCATAGGTAAAATTAGAAAGAGCCTAAGACTTAAATATATTGGGACCTTTTTCGTGAGTTTTTTTTTTTTTTTTTAAATTGCTTATATATGAGATTGGAGGGAGTATATCATAATCATTATTTAAAAAAAATTTAAATAAAAATTCAAATATTTTAAACAAATCTTCGGTTGTGATTACTCATAATGTAAAAATTCTTTACATCATCATTGTATTTCAATTAAATTCTATTGATTATATATATTCCCTCTGTTCCATAATAAATGACTCATTTAGAATAATAAATTATCTTAAAATGAATAATCCATTTTAATTTCTAATATAATATTAATTAATTTTTTCACTTCTATCCTCTAATTAATAATACTTTCATAATTCCTCATACTAGATTTGAGACACTCTAGTAAAAATATTATTCTCTCTTGTAATTATACTTTTTTAAATCTCCATGAAATGATCTATTGGATCACTCATTGTGGAACGAAGTGAATAATATTTAGAGAAAAAAAATAATATATACTGACATTGTAAACTACCAACCAATTTACACCGAATAGTACACTACCTTTAACCAAATCACACTTTTAACTTAAAATATTTTGCCTTGTCATATCACTATTTTTAAATTAAAAATATGATTTAGTTAGTATTCTAATAGATGATGGTGTAAAACTAATTTACACCGATGGTACAATATCTTTAACCTCTAATATTTATTTAGTCTTTATAAGAAGGATATTTTATAGACTAAAACCAGAGACTCTCACTCTAAACATATTTAATTCATATCTCAAATCAAATTCTTATCAAATCATTTTCATTTGTTCACCAAATATATTTTTTTAAGCAAACAAATTTATATTCAATAAAAAAATAAAAAATAAAACATAAAACCGAACCCAACAACCACATATCACCTTGAGACATAGAAAAACAAAGAGAATTTCCTTTTCCACCTTATAGGAGTGGAAAACAGCCATGAAAACCTCAAAATAGCCTTTGGAGATGTATCTTCGAACGCACCATAAAAGAGGTAATTTTGAAGATACATCTCCGAAAGCATCATTTATGCGTTGATAGGTGTTTCGGAGATGCATCTCCAAAATAATCCCTGACAGTGATATTTTAAAAAAATTCATCAAAGTTTTGATACGAAATTAGATTAAAATAATAATAAAAACTCGAACGAAATAAAAATGTGAAACGATAATAAGCAAAAACGATAATAAGCAATATGAAACGATAATAAACGATAAGCACAAAATGTTGTTCTGAAAATAGTAAAATGTTGCTCCTCGGAGGGTCACTGCTCTGGGCCGCTATCGATAACTCTGTCCAGACCACAATGAACTAGTTCTAAGACATCCGATCAGACAAAAACTACACGTCTAAAAAAACCACTTTCTTGTTAAGAATTACAAGTGTGAGTGTGGGGAAAATAGTCCCACATTGGATAGGAATGTGGTGACTTGAGCATTTATAAGTGGGAGAACCAACTCACCTATCACCTTAAGGTTTTAGGTGGGAAAGTGGTGTGTCTCCCACAAAAGTGTGTTGCTCAAAGAATGGTCCCATGGTATGCTCCTTGCTCGGCAGCCCCGATTGGTGTTATAACACTTGGTATCATGAGCCATTGGTTTCAAGAAAGGGACCAGCTTGTTTGTATCGAAAGTACCCCACATAGGCAAAGGGTAAGAGTCCCGCATGTGAGTAAAGTGTCTTGTTGAAGAGTGTTAACGGCGGTACAAGTGTATGGAAGAGAGAGCTTCCACTTGAGGGGGAGCATTGTGGTAAAGACTCACACTTGAGGGGGAGTGTTAAGAATTAAAAGTGTGAGTGTGGGGAAAATAGACCCACATTGCATAGGAATATGCGGTGACTTGAGCATTGATAAGTGGGAGAACCCACTCACCTATCACCTTAAGGTTTTAGGTGGAGAAGTGGTGTGTCTCCGACAAAGGTGTGTTGCTCAAAGAATGGCCCCATAGTATGCTCCTCGCTCGGCAACCCCGATTGGTGTTCTGACATTTCTTACAATCATTTTTAAGTTTTGACGTCTAACAAAATTAATGGTATAATGGGCTTACAGTGTCCTCAAAGCACAAAACCTTTCTGGTACTCTTCCACCTGATCTTGTGAGGTTGCCTTTTCTCCAAGAAATGTATGTCACAATCAAAAAACTTACACTCTCACTTTTAATTATAACTTTTTTCTTAACTCTTATTGTATTGATGATTTCTTATTTGTTTTTGGTACAGTGACCTAACCCTCAACTATCTTAATGGAACAATCCCTAAAGAATTGGCTACATTAAGTCTTGTAAACATGTAATACATATGCATCTTTCTCTCTTATGCTTTTTCTTTACTTTTTCCAAATCATGTATGTGTGCTTATCATGACTATTCTTACAATTTTTCTTTTGGTAAAGTTCCTTCTATGGAAATCGTCTATCCGGTCCAATTCCAAAGGAGTTTGGAAACATCCCCTCTCTCAGAAGCTTGTAAGTTTCTTAAGAGCTTTTTCAATTTCAATTATTATAAATTTTGAGAAACTTTATTTTCAATGGATAGGGTATTGGAATTCAACCAACTATCAGGAAATCTTCCTCCTGAACTTGGGAGTCTTAACAAGATTGAAAGACTGTAATCCTTTCATATGTTTTTTTATGATACACTGATTTGGTTATCTGTAATACAGTAATAGCAGTGATTGATATTGGATGCATTTTATTTGCCTTCAATTTTTTCTTTCGTGTTGCTGCAGGCTTCTTTCCTCCAACAACTTCACTGGAGTGTTACCTGCAACATTTGCTAAGCTCACTGCATTGAAGCAATTGTAAGTATTTTACTTTCATTATTGCTAGATTTCATATGTAGCACCACCAATTTAGGTTGAAAGTGTGTCTACATATCTGACACGTGTTGGTGGATAACACTCATAAGACACCAATTCACTCACTTTCGTTTTTTCAAATTATTTTCAATGCCTAAGTGTGATTGTCAGTGTTTGTGTTTGTGTCTGTGATAATGATTTATAGGTGCATGGTTATTATATATTCCATCTTCATAATTACCGTTATTAGTTGCTTAATGCAGTCGAATTGGTGACAGTCAATTCTCTGGAGCAATACCCAACTTTATACAGAACTGGAAAAATCTTGAGATGCTGTGTGATTCTTTTTCTCCTCTCCTGTCATAAGCTTTAGTTTCTATAAGTTGTTTTGGTATTGTGTCATTTTATTTGAAGCAATTGTATTCACAGGGTGATCCGAGGGAGCGGTTTGAGTGGACCAATTCCTTCTGGAATTTCACTTCTGAAAAATCTCACTGACTTGTAAGTATGACGATGCACACACTCTGCACAAACAAATGTTTTAAAGCTTTTTTTTTCTTATTAGGATTAATTATGCTTAAAATGTGATACCCAGAACTATTACTGACTTGAATGGATCTGATTCACCTTTTCCACAACTTGAAAATATGTCAAAGTTGTCAATGTTGTAAGTTAACTAAACTACTCTCGTTATATTTATTATTCTTATCACTGATTTAATATACGCAATCAAGCTTTGTTTTAGGGTAGGCTACATACATCAAATCATATCGTATTACCCTATCATAAAACAAAATAAGGATTAATTGCTACAAAATATTTATATATAGTCTAACTGGTTCCAGAGTGTTGAGAAGTTGCTATATCATTGGAGCAATGCCCAAGGATCTTGGAAAGTTAATTAATCTGAAATGGATGTAAGTACTATTATACTTCTTTCCATTTTGTTTCATTAATGTATGATGACTAAAATTTTATTTCAGACTTTTTAAACACGTTTAAGAACTTGGATTCTGTATCTTTGCTTTTTATACGGTTGATTCGATGAAGGACTATGGCATGCTTCTTTTGTTCACCACATTATAGGGAACTATATTTTATGCCGAATTCTATATTTACTCTTTCTCTGAAAAGAACTTACTCAGAATATCCCTTTCAGAGACCTCAACAACAACAAATTAAGTGGACCAATCCCGGCAAGCTTCCGTGATCGACAGAACGTGAAAATGCTGTAAGAATTTTTTTGTTTTTGTTTGCTGCTCCTGCTTTGAGAACTTAGTATTATGGATACTACATTCTCGTTTGACCTTGAACATATGATCGGTTATTTATTTTGGTGAGTAGACTAAACAAAAAATTGAGCGTGCCGAAATCAAAGTCATCAAGAACCTTTTGAGGACTGTTCCAATTATTTGAGATAGTCTTTACTAGCAAATGTCAACAAGAACCACTTATTTGAATTTAATGGATTCACATTTTGATATTGATTTCATTAGATTTTTATCTGGGAATCAGTTGACGGGGTCGGTGCCTGACTGGATAGATAAACCAAACTCTGTGTAAGTTGTCTCTTTTTATGCTACTTAATAAAATGTGAAATTTCTCTGCTTTTTCGTTTTAAAGAACTGTATCTTTAGCTTCATGTTTTTCATAAGGTTAGCATCTTGTATTTTTTCATTAGAAAAAAGTTAACACCATTCATGTTTGTACTATAAGCAATTAAAAATGTAAAGGTGTTTATATATTTTTAAAGAATAAAAATTCAATTAGTCATGGCATACCGAAATAGTCACAACGAAATGCCGTTACAACAGCGATGAAACACTGTTACAGCCATGACGTTCATAAAAATAGACAGAGAATCCCGTTTTTTTAGTACATATCTGAACATAAATTGCATAACTTTATCTCCTTTTAGATTTTTATCACTCTCTAAACTTGAGATTTTTTCTGTCACCTCTCGTTGTCTCTTTGTAGGCTTTCCTTGTTTCGTTCGGTCCATTTACTTTTAACATCTTATAATAATTAAAAAACAAAATTTAATGTAAGTTATTATACGTTATATGATAATTGGTAAGAAGAGTAGATCAGATGGAGAGAAGTCAAATAGCAAGAGATAGAGGAATACCTAATAAAATTATAAGAGAAGTTATTAAGAAATATCTCGAGATTAATAATTTGGATAAAAGTATGACCTTGGATAGAATATTATGGCGGAAGTTGATCTATGTAGCCAACTCCACTTAGTGGGATAATGCTTAGTTGTTGTTGTTGTTGTTGTTTTATACATTATATGATAATACAGATAGTTTTAATATGTTTCATCATCATCATCTAAGATTCTTAAAAATATTGTATGAATAAGCTAGAAATTTCCAAAGTTGATCTGTTGCATCATCATCTAAGATTCTTAAACAATTATTTGATCTATATGCAGAGACCTGTCATATAATAACTTCACTATAACAAACTCTGAGCAGCAGGCTTGTCAGCAAAGAAATGTGTAAGAGTCCTCACTTATACAACTTTTTGCTTGATTTACTGTTTTGTATCTTTATGACGCGACCCAAGCCTCAGTCAATTCCCATATGCCACAGGAACATGTTTGCATCTTATTTGAAGGGAAACAGCTTGTAAGATTTTTTTTCTTTTGTAATAATAATTACCTATTTAGTTGTATATAACTTGTATATGTTACTGAATGCTAACTTGTTCTCCCCTTTTATTTTTAATCTTCTCAGAGGAAATATTTCCTGTTTGGAAAACTATCAATGTCCTACAAGTAAGCTTACTTTTCATGGATTTCCTATAAACTTTTGATCATTATTTTATGTTTGAGTTAGAAGAAAAAAATACCAATTATCCTTATATAATACTGCTTGATTCCTCTAGCAGTTGCTAACCTATTTATTCTTTTCCAAGCTTGGTACTCTCTCTATATAAATTGTGGTGGAAAGAGCATAACGTTTGGAAATAAGACATATGATGATGATTCAAATGACATGGGACTAGCAAGGTATCGTCAATTAGGAACAAACTGGGCACTTATAACTTCGGGTAAATTCTTTGGTAGCAACCACGCTGACTACTACAAATGGTCTAATGCAACAAAGCTTTCTGTCATCAACGATCCTGAACTTTACATGGATGCACGTGTTTCTCCAAATTCTCTAAATTATTATGGATTCTGCCTTGGAAATGGAAACTACACTGTAAATCTCCATTTTGCAGAAATAATGTTCAGTGATGATAAAACATTTAGCAGCATTGGAAGACGTGTGTTTGACATCTACATTCAGGTGTATGTTTTTTCATTTTACCACATGATACCAACCAAATTTTCTTAAAACCAAATTAGAAAATAAAATTAATTTGTTCATTCGATTAAATACTTTACATTTAAAAGATTTATATATGGCAGAGAAAGTTGGTGGAGAAGGATTTCGATATTGCAAAAGAGGCAGGTGGAGTTGGCAAGGCAGTCGTTAAAAGTTTTACTGCTACTGTGACTAGTAATGGGTTGGAGATTCGCTTATATTGGGCTGGAAAAGGAACAACTACTATCCCATTTGGATCAGTATATGGTCCTCTTATATCAGCTATATCAGTTGATCATAGTTAGTTGCATTTTCCAAGATTTGGTATTGTCTTCAATAGATTTTACTGCCCATATAAAATCTAATGCACATATTAATCATGCAGACTTTACACCTCCGTCGGAAAATAATAGAAGCATTCCTGTAGGGGTTGAGGCTGCCATTGTGGTTGTAGGAGCAATTGTTATCATCTTTGTAATTAGCATAATATGGTGGAAGGGATGTTTAACACAAAAGTGTTTAGGGGGGAGAGGTAATGACGGGGAAATTACTTTGACTGAAAATAATATAACTGTTTAATTGAAATTATGGAAATGTTGTGCACACTAATGGGATTTGACATGTGATGGATATGAATTGATTGTTTGAGTTTTTGACTTATTGTTAGTTATCTAATTATTTGACCTTCCTTCCTGCATAAACAATTAAATAATAGGATTTAGATGGTGAACAAAGTTATAGTAACGATTTTTAAATTGTTTTATTTACCTCATAAAAGATATTGCTGACATTGTTTACGTCTATTGCCAGGGAAAAAGAGTTTTGCTTCAGAAAGTGGCTTATTGACCTTACGGCAAATCAAAGTAGCAACAAACAACTTTGATGAATCCTTCAAGATTGGAGAAGGAGGATTTGGCCCGGTTTACAAGGTCTATTATGTACAATTTGATATTATTGTTTGGTCATCACATGTTCTGAGCTTAATATTAAGTTGTAATTGGGTTAATCATAAGTTTTATATTGTTCCACAAAATGCAGGGAGTTCTGCCAGATGGCACAATAGTAGCGATTAAGCAGCTATCTTCTAAATCAACTCAAGGATCTCGTGAATTTATTAATGAGATAGGCATGATTTCTACTTTACAACACCCTAATCTTGTTAAGCTTTATGGCTTCTGTATGGAAGATGATCAGTTGTTGTTGATATATGAATACATGGAAAACAATAGCCTTGCTCATGCTTTATTTGGTAATTATTTAGTTGTTGTATCTGTAATCATTTATAATCTTCAACATTTCACATATATGTTCACTAATAAAATGATATCATTGTCTAATTTCTATCAGCCAAGAAACAAGACCTAGAAAATCGTCAATTGAGATTGGATTGGAAAACGAGGAAGAGGATTTGTATTGATATATCTAAAGGTTTAGCCTACCTTCACGGAGAGTCAAAAATAAAGATCATTCATAGGGACATCAAGGCCACTAATGTATTGCTAGATAAAGACCTCAACCCCAAGATATCTGATTTTGGTTTGGCAAAACTCAATGAAGATGACAAAACCCACATGAACACCAGAATAGCTGGCACTTAGTGAGTTCCCGTATTTGATTCTCTCTGGTTATGATCTTTATTGAGTTTCCATACTTTGAAGAAGCCAAGGAGTAGACTTGATCAACTTCTTAATGATATTTATTTACACATTTGTGCGCGCGCGTGTGTTTAAATATTGTGTTTGATTTTTCGCAGTGGATACATGGCTCCTGAGTATGCTATGCATGGTTATTTGACGGAAAAAGCAGATGTTTATAGTTTTGGAATCGTTGTGTTGGAAATTGTTAGCGGAACAAGCAACACCGTTATCCATCCTCAGGAGGAATGCTTCTCTCTTCTTGATTGGGTAACTTATGTTTTTTTGCTTTCCTTCATTCATGCCAACCTTGTGGTCCCTTAGCATACCTGACGTAGTTGTGTACACATTGTCAGGAAATTAGAAAATTTAGTACACATTTCATTATATTAGACTATATAAAAATAGATTCAATACACCATAGTGTTTTGAGTCATTAGCCCCATGCTTATAAAAACACCTTATAGATTTAATACGGTGTTATTATGGATGATCGAGTAATCACACCTTTAGTTGAAACTTTGAATTGTACATTAACAGGTGCACCTTTTGAAGGAAAAAGATAACCTAATGGAGCTCGTTGATCAGAGATTGGGCGGAGACTTCAAGAAAGAGGAGGTAACGACGATGATCAATGTGGCTCTTGTATGCACTAGTTTTTCTCCATCGCTCAGGCCCTCCATGTCTTTAGTAGTTAGCATGCTTGAAGGAAGAACAGATGTTCAAGAAGTGGTAGCAGAATCAACTGAGGTATTGGATGATAAGAAGTATAAGGTGATGCAACAATACTACAAACAGAGGGGAGAAAGTAGCACAAGTGAAGTTCAAAGCGTCACAACAGATGAATCTAATGCCCTTATTTCTGATACAGATTCTTCATACTGGGAACCAAGAAATAATCAAAGCTATAAAACTATGTAACATTATTATGGCGGGTAAGGGTGTTAAATTGCACCTGTGTATTTTGAAATTTGACCTCAATTTACACTATATTCTAGAGAACTCGGGCTTGTGAAAATTTATACATAATAACAAAGTGTTGTTTTTTTTTGTATAAGCTATGTTCGTATTAAAATAATTGATTCATACCAACTAAAAACATTTATAAGTAGAAGAAAAAATTATTTTACTTAAATATTCTTATTGTGAATTGATGTATTTAAATTTATAATAAATGCGAAGTATAGGAAATTAAATTGCAAATAGTGTTAATTAAATATTTTAATGTAATGATTTATTGAAAAGGACCAATCATTTTTAGACATTTTTTATATAAATAAACTTGTTGTGTTATTTTGAGAGAGACTGTTAAATGGTTGCCAATAGATAATAGAGCAGACTGAAACATTGTGGCTGTTTTCAGTTTTGAAAATATTGTCTCAGAAAAAGTTACTGAGTCGAGTTGCGGACTAGGTCGCTCTTTTTAAGATGTTTCGTGGCAATGTCTAAAGTTATGTAAAATATTCACTCACTCTTGCCGCCTCTAGGATAAAACAACTCAATTATATATTATACGATTACTATTTTCACGGTAGATAATCGGTCTAAAATTATAATCTCTAATGGTACAAAGACCACTTGATGATGGTGTTAAAACCACTCGTAGTGTCTGGTATAAAGACCAGCCGTAATAATTTCTCAAACAAGGAGAAATTCAAATAGTTCTCCTAAAAGAATTTAATAATGGTTATTTGACCACTCAAAATAATCTCTCAAATAAGAGAAGTTCAAATAATTCTCCAAAGAGAATCCAAAAAATAACATCTAAGCAATGTGAGACTAAGAAATCTTTTCAACTAACACATAATGTAGAACTTAAGGAACATTTTAAAATTCATCTCCCTACTGGAATATTGACATGTTCCAACAATCCCCTACTTTAATTTAAAAAAATATTTTAGAAGTAACATCAAACGTTTCTAAGATTGTGCATAAACAAAGGTGTTTACAACTTGAACCTTTGTGTAGCAAGTAGGATTCTGATCTAATAAGAGTGACACAGTCGTCTTGAACTCTATATCAGATATCAAAACTGCACACAACCTTTTCTTAAGGTATATTCTAATAGCGTGTGTTTTAATGACCCTGCACGTGTGTCATACCCCAAATTTGTCCTACCCTTTAATTTCTAACTGGCTTTAGCTTCGCATTTCATCTGCATACCTCCATTAGGTCATTAACATAACTCATGCATTCATTAATCAATAATCTGACAAGGGATCAAGGGTCATGGAACAGGCTAAGGTTTTTCATCAAGACAGGGTCGTATGTTGTCTTCACAAAGGTTCATAGATGAATGAAGATATAAGGACTTATATGTGGCTAACTAGTCATATGCTTGTGTTCATTATATGGGCCAGACATGATGCATCTATTTAGGATCGGGGTCTACTTACCACATGGGCTTGTTATTATTCATCAATAAAGGTAGTGGACTAGTGCCTTTCATACTTTGGGGTGGAATTGCTAAGAGTGTGACCATGGTTAGAAGAGTAAACTTGTTTAAAGCAGGATCGTCCTCAAAATTGTTTGTTGTTTGTCAACATGGACTGATGGATTAAAACTATGGCTTCATTGGTTGGTAGATGGATTTAAGAGATTGGTCCAAATGACCCCATTGTTGGTAATTTTTTCAAGGGTAATCATAGTACAAAGGACATACGCCGTTCAAGGCATAATTTGCAAACATGGCTTGAATTTCATTCATCATTCAGAGACATCTCATTACAAAAAAATCAAGAACACTCTAAGTTTCAACATTCATTCATAAACCATTCAAACAATTTCCTTTCAAAAAACTCTACAATACAATGTCCATCATTTTCCAAACATTCATCCAAAGATCCATATTCTCTTTCAAGTGTCCATCATAAATAAATTGAAAAGTCCAATCCATTTTGCAAAACCCTTCCAAATTTCTATCCAATGTCCATTACACAAAAGTCGAGTTACAAAAGTTCAATTACACAAATTCATATTTCCATCCAAAAGCCCATGTCTCCATTCAATACAAAAAATATTCATTACAAATATTACATCAAAGCCCAATCCCCATCACAAAATCCATATACAATTACATCATCTATCATTCAAACTCCATTACAAAATTACAACACAAAATCATAAACTCATCCTAAAACCTCCACCAAGTTGTCGAGGAACTTCGATGAGAATAATCAGTTTTTCACATGTATAATTCAGCAGCCACTTTCCTCATACTCCCTTGTTAAGAATCTGTAAAAAAACGCAACAAATTTCAGGTCACACATTCATACATACATACAACATTTCATAAAAAGCCATAAACCAAAAAGAACTAAACTCCAATTCTGCATATATACTGCCAATTCAAAACCATATCAATCCATCTGTTTCAAACCATTAAGCTTTTCTACCATTCAGAACCATACCACACATAATACATCCAAAGAAAACACAGCAGCATATATTAACATACTAACAGAGTCTCTAAATACATCCTAACACCCTATAACCACCATACAACATCAATTCACACAGCCACACATAACCAACACTACATGAACAAAACCAGTCCTAATTTCCAAATTCACAATACCGACACGTCCCTGCCAGACTTAAAAACATAAATTCTTAACCACCTTTAAACTAACCAATAGGTTACCAATACATCCAAACCTGCACACAACCAGCCCTGCGTTTTCCTACTGCACCCATACAATCAATAATAAAAAAGAAAACAGTCCCATATTCACAACCATACAAATCAACCATATCCAAACCACTAACAAAAACCAGTCAGAATTCCAATCTCTTAACCAACTTTCAGCCCTGTTCCACATTCCCCTAATTCACATTACCAACAAAAACAGATTTTATAACAAAACTTTCTGCATCTAACAGTTAATCCATATCAAACCATTTTTATCACAAACATTACCTCTCAACAATAAACCCCCCTGCTACATTTCAAAACCATTTCACATATCATATTAACCAAGTAACTCTCATATAAACCATAACTAACTAACAGAATTCCAAACAAGTAACTAACTTTTCTTAACCCTCAACTAACTTTCAGTTTCAAGCCAATCACTGTTTCATTCACTCTTCTAACAAACCAAACCTATCCTAACAACCTCCCAACCAATTCTCAAACTGTCATAACAGAATCCAACCACCTATAACAAACTTTCAGAGTCAATAACTAACCTAGTAACTAATCCTAACCACCTAACTGACTTTTAACAGTTTAAACCTCCATAACAGAACTCATAACCACCTCAAACCAACTTAAATCCTCACCCTCCAATTCATAACCGAATCTCAGATCCTAAGGCCCTCAATCACTCTCTATCTCTAACTGAATCTCTCCCTCTCAATCTCTATATAACTTCTACTCCCTCCACAATTCAATTCTTCATCATTCTGCTTCCAGAACCATTCATCATTCTCCACACACGCTCATTCTCATCACTACTCTTCACCATCTTTTCTGAATCTACACGCACCACTCTCCATAATCTTCACCCTCTCAATCATCACCCTCTCTCTTCTCACTCTCTGCTACCTCAATCCCCCCACCCTCTCACTAAAGCTCAACTTCCATTGTTGTTAGAGTTTCAACCTCTGAAACTCTAATCAACAGAGCTACACCTCCCTCAATCTTCTCAACACACAACAATAATAAAGCTCTCAGTGATGCCATTCTCGTGCTCTCGTCCATTCTAACTCATACTCAGACTCAATACAACACGGCAAACGATTCAGAAAGAAGAAATTCAAAGAAAAAGAAGAATTCGAGAAGAAGTGAAGAAGAGAATCGTAGAAAGGACTTCGAAGATCAAAGAGGCGGTGAAGGCGTTACCTGGATTTCTAGCAATTGTCTCTGGTATTTTCTTATCTACTTGAGCGTCTTCAAGAATCGTCATCACCGGTAAGTTTTCGATCTCGCTCTTGCGCATTACTTGCTTGATTCTTGACACCGTAATATAGAGTAAATCTCCACAGTAGTTTCCCCTAAGGTTTCATGACTTGATGACATTCCTGTGTGGCTTAATTCGAATTCTAGAACTTAGGGTTTCATAGTGAAATTCATCGATCTGGCCAAATGAAGGGTTCTCCGTGTAATCGGTTGAGGGAATTGAATTCAGGATGCGATTTTAGGGTAGGCTCGTGTTAGAGGGTTACTGATACAAGGTTGTTTCGCGGCGGCGAAGGCGGTGATATTTCCGCCGGAAATCGCAAGCAAGGGGGGAGATACAAGAGTAAGAGAGAGAGAGGAAGGAACGTGAGGAGTCACAATTTTGACTCTGAACCTTAACTGCGTCCAAAACGCACCGTTTCCTTCATTCCTTTTTTATTTTTATTTTTTTTATTTTCTGATAATTGAATGATAATCAACTTGGGCCTTCACTGAACTGCTGGTTACACCCCCTTTGGCCCATGATGCTCAATTTTCGTGACAAAAAAAAAAGGGATAAACAAAACTCTGCATGGGCCTCCTTCACTGGGCTTTGCGCTGACTTTGCTAACTACACCATCCCTCGGCCCATGACACTATTTTCTGAACAAAACTGTGATAACAAAAACAACTTCTGGGCCAACCTGTGTTGGGCCCTGCTCCCTGCTAACCACACCCCCTGTATTCAATTTACACCCCCCCTGACTTCATAAAACATTAGATTTAGGATCTTTTTCACATA